>NW_019247353.1:78706-116043 GCF_002742605.1 Olea europaea var. sylvestris | reverse complement strand
AAATGGTCGAAATCCCTCATACGTCATGAGGAAAAGGGTGGGTTCAATCCAAAAGGATTGCTACATTTCCAAAAAGTACTTATGGATGCAAAACGAACGCCGCATGCAAAAGTCACAATAAGTTCTTCGAACACCGACAATCCAACCGTTAAAAATAAGCAAGTGCTTGTTCTTCCACAAATGGCCAAAATCCATCACACATCATGATGAGACTATGAGTTCAATTCAAAAGGGTCGCTACATTTTTGAAAAGTACTTATGGGCCCAAAACGGACACCGTGTGCAACAGTGACACTCAGTTCTTTGATCACCGGCAATCCAAGCATTCCAAATAAGCAACTGTGTGTTTTTCCACAAATGGCCAAGATCACTCACAAGACATGATGAAAAGCCTGGGTTCGGTCCAAGAGGATCGCTACATTTCCAAAAAGTACTTATGGGCCCAAAACGGACACCGTATGCAAAAGTCACACTCAGATCTTCGATCGCCGACAATCCAACAGTTCCAAATAAGCAAGTGCTTTTTATTCCAAAAATGGCTGAAATCCATCATACGTCACGGCGAAGCTGTGAGTTCAATCCAAAAGGGTCGCTACACTTTCAAAAAGTACTTATAGGCCCAAAACGGACACCGTATGCAAAAGTGACACTCCGTTATTCGATCGCCGACAATCCAAGCATTCCAAATAAGCTACAGACTTTTCTTCCACAAATGTCCGAGATCACTCATACGACATGAGGAAAAGGGTGGGTTCAACCCAAAAGGATCGTTACATTTTCGAAAAGTACTTATGGG
The DNA here is from genome assembly GCF_002742605.1 of Olea europaea var. sylvestris. Lineage (NCBI taxonomy): Eukaryota > Viridiplantae > Streptophyta > Magnoliopsida > Lamiales > Oleaceae > Olea > Olea europaea. The sequence goes on along the minus strand of NW_019247353.1, from coordinate 115,247 downwards.
CCCAAAACGGACACCGTATGAAAAGTCACACTCAGATCTTCGATCGCCGACAATCCAACCGTTCCAAATAAACAAGTGCTTGTTATTCCAAAAATGGCCAAAATCCGTCATACGTCATGGCGAAGCTGTGAGTTCAATTCAAAAGGGTCGCTACATTTCCGAAAAGTACTTATTGGCCCAAAACGGACACCGTATGCAAAAGTCACACTCAGTTCTTCGATCGCCGATAATCCAAGCATTCCAAATAAGCAAGTGCTTGTTCATCCATAAATGACCAAAATCCCTCATACGATGTGAGCAAAAGGGTGGGTTAAATCCAAAAGGATCGCTACATTTCCAAAAAGTACTTATGGGCCCAAAATGGACACTGTATGCAAAAGTCTCACCCAGTTCTTCGATCGCCTACAATCCAAGCATTCCCAACAAGCAAGTGCTTGTTCGTCCACAAAGGACAGAAATCCCTCATACATCATGTGGAAAAGGGTGGGTTCAATCCAAAAGGATCACCACATTTCCAAAAAGTACTTATGGGCCCAAAACGGACACCGCATGTAAAAGTCACACTCAATTCTTCGATCGCCTACAATCCAAGCATTCCAAATAAGCAAGTGCTTGTTCTTCCACAAAGGACTGAAATCCCGCATACAACACGTGGAAAAGGGTGGGTTCAATCCAAAAGGATCGCTATATTTCCAAAAAGTACTTATAGGCCCAAAACGGACACCGTATGCAAAAGTCACACTCAGTTCTTCGATCGCCGACAATCCAACCGTTTCAAATAAGCAAGTGCTTGTTCTTCTACAAATGATCAAAATCCATCATACATTATGATGAAACTGTGAGTTCAATTCAAAAGGGTCGCTACATTTGCGAAACGTACTTATGGGCCCAAAACGGACACCGTATGCAAAAGTTACACTCAGTTCTTCGATCGCCGATAATCCAAGCATTCCAAACAAGCAAGTGCTTGTTCATCCACAAATGATCAAAATCTCTCATACGATGTGAGCAAAAGGGTGGGTTAAATGCCAAAGATTGCTACATTTTCGAAAAGTACTTATGGGCCCAAAATGGACACCGTATGCAAAAGTCACACTAAGTTCTTCGATCGTCGATAATCCAAGCGTTCCAAATAAGCAAGTGCTTGTACTTCCACAAAGGACCGAAATCCCTCATACATCACGCGAAAAATGGTGGGTTCAATCTAAAAGATCGCTACGTTTTCGAAAAGTACTTATGGGCCCAAAACGGACACCGTATGCAAAAGTTGCACTCAGTTCTTCGATCGCCGACAATCCAAGCATTCCAAATGAGCAAGTGCTCGCTGCTCCACAAATGGTCGAAATCCCTCATACGCCATGAGGAAAAGGGTGGGTTCAATCCAAAAGAATTGCTACATTTCCAAAAAGTACTTATGGATGCAAAACGAACGCCGCATGCAAAAGTCACACTCAGTTCTTAGAACAACGACAATCCAACCATTCAAATAAGCAAGTGCTTGTTCTTCCACATATGGCCAAAATTCATCATACATCATGATGAAACTGTGAGTTCAATTCAAAAGGGTCGCTACATTTTTGAAAAGTACTTATGGGCCCAAAACGGACACCGTGTGCAAAAGTGTCACTCAGTTCTTCGATCACCGACAATCCAAGCATTCCAAATAAGCAACTGCGTGTTTTTCCACAAATGGCCGAGATCACTCACACGACATGATGAAAAGACTGGGTTCGATCCAAGATCGCTACGTTTCCAAAAAGTACTTATGGGCCCAAAACGGACACCGTATGCAAAAGTCACACTCAGATCTTCGATCGTCGATAATCCAACAGTTCCAAATAAGCAAGTGCTTGTTATTCCAAAAATGGCCAAAATCCGTCATATGTCACGGCGAAGCTATGAGTTCAATTCAAAAGGGTCGCTACATTTCCAAAAAGTACTTATAGGGCCAAAACGAACACCGTATGCAAAAGTGACACTCGGTTATTCGATCGCCGACAATCCAAGCATTCCAAATAAGCAACTGACTTTTTTTCCACAAATGGCCGAGATCACTCATACGACATGAGGAAAAGGGTGGGTTCAACCCAAAAGGATCGCTACATTTCCGAAAAGTACTTATGGGCCCAATACGGACACCGTATGCAAAAGTCACACTCAGATCTTCGATCGTCGACAATCCAACCGTTCCAAATAAGAATGTGCTTCTTCTTCGACAAATGGCCAAAATTCGTCATACGTCATGGCGAAGCCATGAGTTTAATTCAAAAGGGTCGCTACATTTTCGAAAAGTACTTATGGGCCCAAAATGGACACCGTATTCAAAAGTCACACTCAGTTCTTCGATCGCCGATAATCCAAGCATTCCAAATAAGCAAGTGCTTGTTCATCCATAAACGACCAAAATCCCTCATACGATGCGAGCAAAAGGGTGGGCTAAATCTAAAAGGATCGCTACATTTCCGAAAAGTACTTATGGGCCCAAAACGGACACCGTATGCAAAAGTCTCACCCAGTTCTTCGATCGCCTACAATCCAAGCATTCCAAACAAGCAAGTGCTTGTTCTTCCACAAAGGATAGAAATCCCTCATACATCATGTGGAAAAGGGTGGGTTCAATACAAAAGGATCGCTACATTTCCAAAAAGTACTTATGGGCCCAAAACGGACACCGTATGCAAAAGTCACACTCAGTTCTTCGATCGCCTACACTCCAAGCATTCCAAATAAGCAAGTGCTTGTTCTTCCACAAAGGACCAAAATCCCTCATACATCACGTGGAAAAGGGTGGGTTCAATCCAAAAGGATCGCTACATTTCCAAAAAGTACTTATGGGCCCAAAACGGACACCGTATGCAAAAGTCACACTCAGTTCTTTGATCGCCGACAATCCAACCGTTCCAAATATGCATGTGCTTGTTCTTCCACTAATGGCCAAAATCCATTATACATTATGATGAAACTGTGAGTTCAATTCAAAAGGGTTGCTACATTTTCGAAACGTACTTATGGTCCCAAAACGGACACCGTATGCAAAAGTGACACTCAGTTCTTCGATCGCCGATAATCCAAGCATTCCAAATAAGCAAGTGCTTGTTCATCTATAAACGACCAAAATCCCTCATACGATGTGAGCAAAAGGATGGGTTAAATCTAAAAGGATCGCTGCATTTTCGAAAAGTACTTATGGGCCCAAAATGGACACCGTCTGCAAAAGTCACACTCAGTTCTTCGATCGCCGACAATCCAAGCGTTCCAAATAAGCAAGTGCTTGTTCTTCCACAAAGGACCGAAATCCCTCATACGTCACGCGAAAAATGGTGGGTTCAATCCAAAAGATCGCTACATTTTCGAAAAATACTTATGGGCCCTAAACGGACACCGTATGCAAAAGTTGCCCTCAGTTCTTTGATCACCGACAATCCAAGCATTCCAAATGAGCAAGTGCTCGCTGCTCCACAAATGGTCGAAATCCCTCATACGTCACGAGGAAAAGGGTGGGTTCAATCCAAAACGATTGCTACATTTCCAAAAAGTACTTATGGATGCAAAACGAACGCCGCATGCAAAAGTCACACTCAGTTCTTCGAACACCGACAATCCAACCGTTACAAATAAGCAAGTGCTTGTTCTTCCACAAATGGCCAACATCCATCATACATCATGATGAAACTGTGAGTTCAATTCAAAAGGGTCGCTACATTTTTGAAAAGGACTTATGGGCCCAAAACGGACACCGTGTGCAAAAGTGACACTCGGTTCTTCGATCACCGACAATCCAAGCATTCCAAATAAGCAAATGTGTGTTTTTCCACAAATGGCCAAGATCACTCACAGGACATGATGAAAAGCCTGGGTTCGATCCAAGAGGATCGCTACATTTCCAAAAAGTACTTATGGGCCCAAAACGGACACCGTATGCAAAGGTCACACTCAGATCTTCGATCGCCGACAATCCAACAGTTCCAAATAAACAAGTGCTTTTTATTCCAAAAATGGCTGAAATCCATCATACGTCATGGCGAAGCTGTGAGTTCAATCCAAAAGGGTCGCTACACTTTCAAAAAGTACTTATAGGCCCAAAACGGACACCGTATGCAAAAGTGACACTCCGTTATTCGATCGCCGACAATCCAAGCATTCCAAACAAGCTACAGACTTTTCTTCCACAAATGTCCGAGATCACTCATACGACATGAGGAAAAGGGTGGGTTCAACCCAAAAGCATCGTTACATTTTCGGAAAGTACTTATGGGCCCAAAACGGACACCGTATGCAAAAGTCACACTCAGATCTTCGATCGCCGACAATCCAACCGTTCCAAAGAAGCAAGTGCTTGTTATTCCAAAAATGGCCAAGATCCGTCATACGTCATGACGAAGCTGTGAGTTCAATTCAAAAGGGTCGCTACATTTCCGAAAAGTACTTATGGGCCTAAAATGGACACCGTATGCAAAAGTCTCACCCAGTTCTTCGATCGCCTACAATCCAAGCATTCCAAATAAGCAAGTGCTAGTTATTCCAAAAATGGCCAAGATCCGTCATACGTCATGACGAAGCTGTGAGTTCAATTCAAAAGGGTCGCTACATTTCCGAAAAGTACTTATGGGCCTAAAATGGACACCGTATGCAAAAGTCTCACCCAGTTCTTCGATCGCCTACAATCCAAGCATTCCAAATAAGCAAGTGCTAGTTATTCCAAAAATGGCCAAGATCCGTCATACGTCATGACGAAGCTGTGAGTTCAATTCAAAAGGGTCGCTACATTTCCGAAAAGTACTTATGGGCCCAAAACGGACACCGTATGCAAAAGTCACACTCAGTTCTTCGATCGCCTACAATCCAACCGTTCCAAAGAAGCAAGTGCTTGTTATTCCAAAAATGGCCAAAATCCGTCATACGTCATGACGAAGCTGTGAGTTCAATTCAAAAGGGTCGCTACATTTCCGAAAAGTACTTATGGGCCGAAAACGAACACCGTATGCAAAAGTTACACTCAGTTCTTCGATCACCGATAATCCAAGCATTCCAAACAAGCAAGTGCTTGGTCATCTACAAATGATCAAAATCCCTCATACGATGTGAGCAAAAGGGTGGGTTAAATCCAAAAGCATCGCTACATTTCCGAAAAGAACTTATGGGCCTAAAATGGACACCGTATGCAAAAGTCACACTCAGTTCTTCGATCGCCGACAATCCAAGCGTTCCAAATAAGCAAGTGCTTGTTCTTCCACAAAGGACCAAAATACCTCATACATCACGCGAAAAATGGTTGGTTCAATCCAAAAGATCGTTACATTTTCGAAAAGTACTTATGGGCCAAAAACGGACACCGTATGGAAAAGTTGCACTCAGTTCTTCTATCGCCGACAATCCAAGCATTCCAAATGAGCAAGTGCTCGCTGCTCAACAAATGGTCAAAATCCCTCATACGTCATGAGGAAAAGGGTGGGTTCAATCCAAAAGGATTGCTACATTTCCAAAAAGTACTTATGGATGCAAAACGAACGCCGCATGCAAAAGTCACACTCAGTTCTTCGAACACCGACAATCCAACCATTCCAAATAAGCAAGTTCTTGTTCTTCCATAAATGGCCAAAATTCATCATACATCATGATGAAACTGTGAGTTCAATTCAAAACGGTCGCTACATTTTCGAAAAGTACTTATGGGCCCAAAACGGACACCGTGTGCAAAAGTGACACTCAGTTCTTCGATCACCGACAATCCAAGCATTCCAAATAAGCAACTGCGTGTTTTTCCACAAATGGCCGAGATCACTCACACGACATGATGAAAAGCCTGGGTTCGATCCAAGAGGATCGCTACGTTTCAAAAAAGTACTTATGTGCCCAAAACGGACACTGTATGCAAAAGTCACACTCAGATCTTCGATCGTCGACAATCCAATAGTTCCAAATAAGCAAGTGCTTGTTATTCCAAAAATGGCCAAAATCCGTCATACATCACGATGAAGCTATGAGTTCAATTCAAAAGGGTCGCTACATTTCCAAAAAGTACTTATAGGCCCAAAACGGACACCGTATGCAAAAGTGACACTCAGTTATTCGATCGCCGACAATCCAAGCATTCCAAATAAGCAACTGACTTTTCATCCACAAATGGCCGAGATCACTCATACGACATGAGGAAAAGGGTGGGTTCAACCCAAAAGGATCGCTACATTTCCGAAAAGTACTTATGGGCCCAAAACGGACACGTATGCAAAAGTCACACTCAGATCTTCGATCGTCGACAATCCAACCATTCCAAATAAGCAAGTGCTTGTTATTCCAAAAATGGGCAAAATCCATCATACGTCATGGCGAAGCTGTGAGTTCAAATCAAAAGGGTCGCTACATTTCCGAAAAGTACTTAAGGGCCCAAAATGGACACCGTATGCAAAAGTCAAACTCAGTTCTTCGATCACCGATAATCCAAGCATTCCAAATATGGAAGTGCTTGTTCATCCGTAAATGACCAAAATCCCTCATACGATGCGAGCAAAGGGATGGGTTAAATCCAAAAGGATCGCTACATTTTCGAAAAGTACTTATGGGCCCAAAACGGACACCGTATGCAAAAGTCTCACCCAGTTCTTCGATCGCCTACAATCCAAGCATTCCAAACAAGCAAGTGCTTGTTCTTCCACAAAGGATAGAAATCCCTCATACATCATGTGGAAAAGGGTGGGTTCAATCCAAAAGGATCGCTACATTTCCAAAAAGTACTTATGGGCCCAAAACGGACACCGTATGCAAAAGTCACACTCAGTTCTTCGATCCCTTACAATCCAAGCATTCGAAATAAGCAAGTGCTTGTTCTTCCACAAAGGACCGAAATCCCTCATACATCACGTGGAAAAGGGTGGGTTCAATCGAAAAGGATCGCTACATTTCCAAAAAGTACTTATGGGCCCAAAACGGACACCGTATGCAAAAGTCACACTAAGTTCTTCGATCGTCGACAATCTAACCGTTCCAAATAAGCATGTGCTTGTTCTTCCAAAAATGGCCAAAATCCATCATACATCATGATGAAACTTTGAGTTCAATTCAAAAGGGTCGCTACATTTTTGAAAAGTACTTATGGGCCCAAAACGGACACCGTGTGCAAAGTGACACTCAGTTCTTCGATCACCGACAATCCAAGCATTCCAAATAAGCAACTACGTGTTTTTCCACAAATGGCCGAGATCACTCACACGACATGATGAAAAGCCTGGGTTCGATCCAAGAGGATCGCTGCATTTCCAAAAAGTACTTATGGGCCCAAAACGGACACCGTATGCAAAAGTCACACTCAGATCTTCGATCGTCGACAATCCAATAGTTCCAAATAAGCAAGAGCTTGTTGTTCCAAAAATGGCCAAAATCAGTCATACGTCACGGTGAAGCTGTGAGTTCAATTCAAAAGGGTCGCTACATTTCCAAAAAGTACTTATAGGCCCAAAATGGACACCGTATGGAAAAGTGACACCCAGTTATTCGATCGCCGACAATCCAAGCATTCGAAATAACCAACTGACTTTTCATCCACAACTGGCCGAGATCACTCATACGACATGAGGAAAAGGGTGGGTTCAACCCAAAAGGATCGCTACATTTCCAAAAAGTACTTATGGGCCAAAAACGGACACTGTATGCAAAAGTTACACTCAGTTCTTCGATCGTCGTTAATCCAAGCATTCCAAATAAGCAAGTGCTTGTTCATTCAGAAACGACCAAAATCCCACATACGATGTGAGCAAAGGGATGGGTTAAATCCAAAAGGATCGCTACATTTCCGAAAAGTACTTATGGGCCCAAAACGGACACCGTATGCAAAAGTCTCACCCAGTTCTTCGATCGCCTACAATCCAAGCATTCCAAATTAGCAAGTCCTTGTTCTTCCACAAAGGACAGAAATCCCTCATACATCATGTGGAAAAGGGTGGGTTCAATCCAAAAGGATCGCTACATTTCCAAAAAGTACTTATGGGCCCAAAACGGACACCGTATCCAAAGTCACACTCAGTTCTTCGATCTTCTACAATCCAAGCATTCCAAGTAAGCAAGTGCTTGTTCTTCCACAAAGGACCGAAATCCCTCATACATCACGCGGAAAAGGGTGGGTTCAATCCAAAAGGATCGCTACATTTCCAAAAAGTACTTATGGGCCCAAAACGGACACCGTATGCAAAACTCACACTAGTTCTTCGATTGCCGACAATCCAACCGTTCCAAATAAGCATGTGCTTGTTCTTCCACAAATAGCCAAAATCCATCATACATTATCATGAAACTGTGAGTTCAATTCAAAAGGGTCGCTACATTTTTGAAAAGTACTTATGGGCCCAAAACGGACACCGTATGCAAAAGTGACACTCAGTTTTTTCGATCGTCTACAATCAAAGCATTCCAAATAAGCAACTGTGTATTCTTCCACAAATGGCCGAGATCACTCATACGACATGATGAAAAGCGCCGGTTCAATCCAAGAGGATTGCTACATTTCGAAAAAGTACTTATGTGCCTAAAACTGACACCGTATTCAAAAGTCACACTCAGATCTTCGATCGTCGTCAATCCAACCGTTCCAAAGAAGCAAGTGTTTGTTATTCCAAAAATGGCCAAAATCCATCATACGTCATGACGAAGCTGTGAGTTCAATTCAAAAGGGCTGCTACATGTTCGAAAAGTACTTATGGGCGCAAAATGAACACCGTATGCAAAAGTTACACTCAGTTCTTCGATCGTCGATAATCCAAGCATTCCAAATAAGCAAGTGCTTGTTCATCCACAAAGGATCGAAATCCCTCATACGATGTGAACAAAAGGGTGGGTTAAATCCAAAAGGATCGCTACATTTTCGAAAAGTACTTATAGGCCCAAAACGGACACCGTATGCAAAAGTCACACTCAGTTCTTTGATCGCCGACAATCCAAGCGTTCCAAATAAGCAAGTGCTTGTTCTTCCATAAAGGATCGAAATCCCTAGTACATCACGCGAAAATTGGTGGGTTCAATCCAAAAGATCGCTACATTTCCGAAAAGTACTTATGGGGCCAAAGCGGACACCGTATGCAAAAGTTGCACCCAGTTCTTCGATCGCCGACAATCCAAGTGTTCCAAATAAGCAAGTGCTTGCTGCTCCACAAATGGTCGAAATCCCTCGTACGATGTCAGCAAAAGGGTGGGTTAAATCCAAAAGGATCGCTACATTTCCGAAAAGTACTTGTGGGCCCAAAACGGACACCGTATGCAAGAGTTTCACTCAGTTCTTCGATCGCCGACAATCCAAGCATTCCAAATGAGCAAGTGCTCGCTGCTCCACAAATGGTCGAAATCCCTCATACATCATGAGGAAAAGGGTGGGTTCAATCCAAAAGGATTGCTACATTTCCAAAAAGTACTTATGGACGCAAAACGAACGTCGCATGCAAAAGTCACACTCAGTTCTTCGAACACCGACAATCCAACCGTACCAAATAAGCAAGTGCTTGTTCTTCCACAAATGGCCAAAATCCATCATACATCATGATGAAACTATGAGTTCAATTCAAAAGGGTCGCTACATTTTTGAAAAGTACTTATGGGCCCAAAACGGACACCGTTTGCAAAAGTGACACTCAGTTCTTCGATCACCAACAATCCAAGCATTCCAAATAAGCAACTGCGTGTTTTTCCACAAATGGCCGAGATCACTCACACGACATGATGAAAAGCCTAGGTTCGATCCAAGAGGATCACTACATTTCCAAAAAGTACTTATGGGCCCAAAACGGACACCGTATGCAAAGGTCACACTCAGATTTTCGATCGCCGACAATCCAACAGTTCCAAATAAGCAAGTGCTTGTTATCCCAAAAATGGCCAAAATCTGTCATACGTCACGGCGAAGCTGTGAGTTCAATTCAAAAGGGTCGCTACATTTTTGAAAATTACTTATGAGCCCAAAACGGACACCGTGTGCAAAAGTGACTCTCAGTTATTCGATCGCCGACAATCCAAACATTCCAAATAAGCAACTGACTTTTCTTCCTGAAACGGTCGAGATCACTCATTTGACATGAGGAAAAGGGTGGGTTCAACCCAAATGGATCGCTACACTTGCGAAAAGTACTTATGGGCCCAAAACAGACACCGTATGCAAAAGTTACACTCAGTTCTTCGATCGCCGATAATCCAAGCATTCCAAATAAGCAAGTGCTTGTTCATTCACAAACGACCAAAATCCCTCATACGATGTGAGCAACGGGATGGGTTAAATACAAAAGGATCGCTACATTTCCGAAAAGTACTTATGGGGCCAAAACGGACACCGTATGCAAAAGTCTCACCCAGTTCTTCGATCGCCTACAATCCAAGCATTCCAAATAAGCAAGTGCTTGTTCTTCCACAAAGGATAGAAATCCCTCATACATCATACGAAAAGGGGTGGGGTCAATCCAAAAGGATCGCTACATTTCCAAAAAGTACTTATGGGCCCTAAACAGACACCGTATGCAAAAGTCACACTCAGTTCTTCGATCGCCTACAATCCACGCATTCCAAATAAGCAAGTGCTTGTTCTTCCACAAAGGATTGAAATCCCTCATACATCACGTGAAAAATGGTGGGGTTAATCCAAAAGGATCGTTACATATCCAAAAAGTACTTATGGGCCCAAAACGGACACCGTATGCAAAAGTCACACTCAGTTCTTCGATCACCGACAATCCAACCGTTCCGAATAAGCATGTGCTTGTTCTTCCAAAAATGGCCAAAATCTTTCATACGTCACGACGAAGTTGTGAGTTCAATTCAAAAGGGTCGCTACATTTCCGAAAAGTACTTATGGGCCCAAAACGTACACCGTATGCAAAAGTTACACTCAGCTCTTCGATCGCCGATAATCCAAGCATTCCAAATAAGCAAGTGCTTGTTCGTCCACAAAGGATCGAAATCCCTCATATGATGTGAGCAAAAGGTTGGGTTAAATCCAAAAGGATCGCTACATTTTCGAAAAGTACTTATGGGCCCAAAACGGACACCGTATGTAAAAGTTGCACTCAGTTCTTCGATCGCCGACAATCCAAGCATTCCAAATGAGCAAGTGCTTACTGCTCCGCAAATGGTCGAAATCCCTCATATGTCATGAGGAAAAGGGTGGGTTCAATCCAAAAGGATTGCTACATTTCCAAAAAGTACTTATGGACGCAAAACGAACGCCGCATGCAAAAGTCACACTCAGTTCTTCGATCACCGAAAATCCAACCGTTCCAAATAAGCATGTGCTTGTTCTTCCACAAATTGCCAAAATTCATCATACATCATGATGAAACTGTGAGTTCAATTCAAAAGGGTCGCTACATTTTTGAAAAGTACTTATGGGCCCAAAACGGACACCGTCTGAAAAAGTGACACTCAGTTCTTCAATCACCGACAATCCAAGCATTCCAAATAAGCAACTGCGTGTTCTTCCACAAATGGTCGAGATCACTCACACGACATGATGAAAAGCATGGGTTCGATCCAAGAGGATCGATACATTTCCAAAAAGTACTTATGGGCCTAGAACGGATACCGTATGCAAAAGTCACACTCAGATCTTCGATCGTCGACGATCCAACAGTTCCAAATAAGCAAGTGCTTGTTATTCCAAAAAAGGCCAAAATCCGTCATACGTCACAGCGAAGCTATGAGTTCAATTCAAAAGGGTCGCTACATTTCCGAAAAGTACTTATTGGCCTAAAACGGACACCGTTTGCAAAAGTGACACTCAGTTATTCGATCGTCGACAATCCAAGCATTCCAAATAAGCAACTGACTTTTCTTCCACAAATGGCTGAGATCACTCATACGACATGAGGAAAAGGGTGGGTTCAACCCAAAAGGATCGCTACATTTTCGAAAAGTACTTATGGGTCCAAAACGGACACCGTATGCAAAAGTCACACTCAGTTCTTCGATCGTCGACAATCCAAGCATTCCAAATAAGCAAGTGCTTGTTCTTCCACAAACGACCAAAATCCCTCATACGACGTGAGGACAAGGGTGGGATCAATCAAAAAAGAACGTCACATTTTCGAAAAGTACTTATGGGCCCAAAACGGATACCGTATGCAAAAGTCACTCTCAGTTCTTCGATTGCCAACAATCAAAGCGTTCCAAATAAGCAACCATTTGTTCTTCGACAAATGGCTGTGATCACTCATAGGACGTGAGGAAAAGGGTGGATTCAGTCCAAAAGGATCGCTACATTTCCAAAAAAGTACTTATGGGCCCAAAACGAACAACAAATCCAAAAGTCAAACTCAGTTCTTCGATCGCTGACAATCCAGCCGTTCCAAATAAGCAAGTGCTTGTTCTTCTAAAAATGGCAAAAATCCCTCATATGTTGTGAGGAAAAGGGTGGGTTCAATCCAAAAGGATCGCTACATTTTCGAAAAATACTGATAGGCCCAAAACGGACACTGTATGTAAAAGTCACACTCAGTTCTTTGATCGCTGACAATCCAAGCATTCCAAACAAGCAAGTGCTTATCGCTCCACAAATGGCCAAAATCCTTCATACGTCACGAGGAAAAGGGTGGGTTCAATCCAACAGGATCGCTTCATTTCTGAAAATTTCTGAGGGGCCCAAAACGGACACCTTGTGTAAAAGTCACACCCAGTTCTCCGATCGCCGACAATCCAAGCATTCCAAACAAGCAAGGGCTTGTTCTTCCAAAAATGGCCAAAATCACTCATACGATGCGAGGAAAAGGGTAGGTTCAATCCAAAAGGATCGCTACATTTGCGAAAAGTACTTATGGGCCCAAAACGAACACCGTATGCAAAAGTCACACTCAGTTCTTCGATCGTCGACAATCCAAGCATTCCAAATAAGCAAGTGCTTGTTCTTCCACAAATGGCCAAGATCACTCATACGATGTGAAGAAAAGGTTGGGTTCAATCCAAAAAGATCGCTACATTTTCGAAAAGTACTGATGGGCCCAAAATGGACACCGTAAGCAAAAGTCACACTCGAATCTCTGATCCCCGACAATCCAAGCATTCCGAATAAGCAAGTGCTTATTCTTCCACAAAGGATAGAAGTCCCTCATACATCATGCGGAAAAGGGTGGGCTCAATCCAAAAGGATCGCTACATTTCCAAAAAGTACTTATGGGCCCAAACGGACACCGTATGCAAAAGTCACACTCAGTTCTTCGATCGCCTACAATCCAAGCATTCCAAATAAGCAAGTGCTCGTTCTTCCACAAAGGACCGAAATCCCTCATACATAACGCGAAAAAGGGTGGGTTCAATCCAAAAGGATTGCTACATTTCCAAAAAGTACTTATGGGCCCAAAATGGACACTGTATGCAAAAGTCACACTCAGTTCTTCGATCGCCGACAATCCAACCGTTCCAAATAAGCATGTGCTTGTTCTTCCACAAATGGCCAAAATCCATCATACATTATGATGAAACTGTGAGTTCAATTCAAAAGGGTCGCTACATTTTCGAAAAGTACTTATGGGCCCAAAACAGACACCGTATGCAAAAGTTACACTCTATTTTTTCGATCGTCGACAATCAAAGCATTCCAAATAAGCAACCGCGTGTTCTTCCACAAATGGCCGAGATCACTCATACGACATGATGAAAAGTGCAGGTTCAATACAAGAGGATCGGTACATTTCCAAAAAGTACTTATGGGCCCAAAACGGACACCTTATGCAAAAGTCACACTCCGATCTTCGATCGCCGTCAATCCAACCGTTCCAAAGAAGCAACTGCTTGTTATTCCAAAAATGGCCGAAATCCATCATACGTCACGACGAAGTTGTGAGTTCAATTCAAAAGGGTCGCTACATTTCCGAAAAGTACTTATGGGCCCAAAATGAACACCGTATGCAAAAGTTACACTCAGTTCTTCGATCGCCGATAATCCAAGCATTCCAAATACGCAAGTGCTTGTTCATCCACAAAGGATCAAAATCCCTCATACGATGTGAGCAAAAGGGTGGGTTAAATCCAAAAGGATCGTTACGTTTCCGAAAAGTACTTATGGGCCCAAAACGGACACCGTATGCAAAAGTCACACTCAGTTCTTCGATCGCCGACAATCCAAGCATTCCGAACAAGCAAGTGCTTATCGCTCCACAAATGGCCAAAATCCTTCATACGTCACGAGGAAAACGGTGGGTTCAATCCAACAGGATCGCTTCATTTCTGAAAATTTCTGATGGGCCCAAAACGGACGCCGTGTGCAAAAGTCACACCCAGTTCTCCGATCGCCGACAATCCAAGCATTCCAAACAAGCAAGGGCTTATTCTTCCAAAAATGGCCAAAATCACTCATACGATGCGAGGAAAAGGGTAGGTTCAATCCAAAAGGATGGCTACATTTACGAAAAGTACTTATGGGCCCAAAACGAACACCGTGTGCAAAAGTCACACTCAGTTCTTCGATCGCCGACAATCCAAGCATTCCAAATAAGCAAGTGCTTGTTCTTCCACAAATGGCCAAGATCACTCATACGATGTGAAGAAAAGGTTGGGTTCAATCCAAAAAGATCACTACATTTCCGAAAAGTACTGATGGGCCCAAAATGGACACCGTAAGTAAAAGTCACACTAGAATCTCTGATCGTCGACAATCCAAGTTTTTCGAATAAGCAAGTGCTTATTCTTCCACAAAGGACGGAAATCCCTCATACATCATGCGGAAAAGGGTGGGTTCAATCCAAAAGGATCGCTACATTTCCAAAAATTACTTATGGGCCCAAACGGACACCGTATGCAAAAGTCACGCTCAGTTCTTCGATCGCCTACAATCCAAGCATTCCAAGTAAGCAAGTGCTTGTTCCTCCACAAAGGACCGAAATCCCTCATACATCACGCGGAAAAGGGTGGGTTCAATCCAAAAGGATCGCTACATTTCCAAAAAGTACTTATGGGCCCAAAACGGACACCGTATGCAAAAGTCACACTCAGTTCTTCGATCGCCGACAATCCAACCGTTCCAAATAAGCATGTGCTTGTTCTTCCACAAATGGCCAAAATCCATCGTACATTATGACGAAACTGTGAGTTCAATTCTATAGGGTCGCTACATTTTCGAAAAGTACTTATGGGCCCAAAACGGACACCGTATGCAAAAGTGACACTGTTTTTTCGATCGTCGACAATCAAAGCATTCCAAATAAGCAACTGCGTGTTCTTCCACAAATGGCCGAGATCACTCATACGACATGATGAAAAGTGCAGGTTCAATACAAGAGGATCGGTACATTTCCAAAAAGTACTTATGGGCCCAAAACGGACACCGTATACGAAAGTCACACTCAGATCTTTGATCGCCGTCAATCCAACCGTTCCAAAGAAGCAAGTGCTTGTTATTCCAAAAATGGCCAAAATCCGTCATACATCACGATGAAGTTGTGAGTTCAATTCAAAAGGGTCGCTACATTTTCGAAAAGTACTTATGGGCCCAAAATGAACAGCGTATGCAAGAGTTACACTCAGTTCTTCAATCGCCGATAATCCAAGCATTCCAAATAAGCAAGTGCTTGTTCATCCACAGAGGATCAAAATCCCTCATACAATGTGAGCAAAAGGGTGGGTTAAATCCAAAAGGATCGTTACATTTTCGAAAAGTACTTATGGGCCCAAAACGGACACCGTATGCAAAAGTCACACTCAGTTCTTCGATCGCAGACAATCCAAGCGTTCCAAATAAGCAAGTGCTTGTTCTTCCACAAAGGATCGAAATCCCTCGTACATCACGCGAAAAATGGTGGGTTCAATCCAAAAGATCGCTACATTTCCGAAAAGTACTTATGGGCTAAAAACGGACACCGTATGCAAAAGTTGCACTCAGTTCTTCGATCGCCGACAATCCAAGCATTCCAAATGAGCAAGTGCTTGCTGCTCCACAAATGGTCAAAATCCCTCATATGTCATGAGGAAAAGGGTGGGTTCAATCCAAAAGGATTGCTACATTTCCAAAAAGTACTTATGGACGCAAAACGAACGCCGCATGCAAAAGTCACACTCAGTTCTTCGAACACCGACAATCCAACCGTTCCAAATAGGCAAGTGCTTGTTCTTCCACAAATAGCCAAAATCCATCATAGATCATGATGAAACTGTGAGTTCAATTCAAAAGGGTCGCTACATTTTTGAAAAGTACTTATGGGCCCAAAACGAACACCGTGTGCAAAAGTGACACTCAGTTCTTCGATCACCGACAATCCAAGCATTCCAAATAAGCAACTGCGTGTTCTTCCACAAATGGCCGAGATCACTCACACGACATGATGAAAAGCATGGGTTCGATCCAAGAGGATCGCTGCGTTTCCAAAAAGTACTTATGGGCCCAAAACGGACACCGTATGCAAAAGTCACACTCAGATCTTCGATCGCCGACAATCCAACAGTTCCAAATAATCAAGTGTTTGTTATTCCAAAAAAGTCCAAAATCCATCATACGTCACAGTGAAGCTATGAGTTCAATTCAAAAGGGTCGCTACATTTTCAAAAAGTACTTATGGGCCCAAAACGAACACCGTACGCAAAAGTGACACTCAGTTATTCGATCGCCAACAATCCAAGCATTCCAAGTAAGCAACTGACTTTTCTTCCACAAATGGCTGAGATCACTCATACGACATGAGGAAAAGGGTGGGTTCAACCCAAAAGGATCGCTACATTTCCGAAAAGTACTTAGGGGTCCAAAATGGACACCGTATGCAAAAGTCACACTCAGTTCTTCGATCGTCGACAATCCAAGCATTCCAAATAAGCAAGTGCTTGTTCTTCCACAAACGACCGAAATCCCTCATACGAAGTGAGGACAAGGGTGGGCTCAATCCAAAAGGAACGTCACATTTTCGAAAAGTACTTATGGGCCCAAAACGGACACCGTATGCAAAAGTCACTCTCAGTTCTCCGATCGCCAACAATCCAAGCATTCCAAATAAGCAACTGCTTGTTCTTCCACAAATGGCCGAGATCACTCATAGGACGTGAGGAAAAGGGTGGATTCAGTCCAATAGGATCGCTACATTTCCAAAAAAGTACTTATGGGCCCAAAACGAACAACGAATCCAGAAGTCAAACTCAGTTCTTCGATCGCCGACAATCCAGCCGTTCCAAATAAGCAAGTGCTTGTTCTTCCAAAAATGGCAAAAATCCCTCATATGTTGTGAGGAAAAGGGTGGGTTCAATCCAAAAGGATCGCTACATTTTCGAAAAATACTGTTGGGCCCAAAACGGACACCGTATGTAAAAGTCACACTCAGTTCTTCGATCGCCGACAATCCAAGCATTCCAAACAAGCAAGTGCTTATCGCTCCACAAATGGCCAAAATCCTTCATATGTCACGAGGAAAATGGTGGGTTCAATCCAACAGGATCGCTTCATTTCTAAAAATTTCTGATGGGCCCAAAACGGACACCGTGTGCAAAAGTCACACCCAGTTCTCCGATCGCCGACAATCCAAGCATTCCAAACAAGCAAGGGCTTGTTCTTCCAAAAATGGCCAAAATCACGCATACGATGTGAGGAAAAGGGTAGGTTCAATCCAAAAGGACAGCTACATTTGCGTAAAGTACTTATGGGCCCAAAACGAACACTGTATGCAAAAGTCACACTCAGTTCTTCGATAGCCGACAATCCAAGTATTCCAAATAAGCAAGTGCTTGTTCTTCCACAAATGGCCAAGATCACTCATACGATGTGAAGAAAAGGTTGGGTTCAATCCAAAAAGATCGCTACATTTCCGAAAAGTACTGATGGGCCCAAAATGGACACCGTAAGCAAAAGTCACACTCAAATCTCTGATCGCCGACAATCCAAGCATTTCGAATAAGCAAGTGCTTGTTGCTCCACAAATGGGCAAAATCCCTTTTTCGTCGCGAGGAAATGGGTGCTTTCAATCCAAAAGGATCACTTCATTTCTGAAAATTACTGATGTGCCTAGAACGGACACCGTATGCAAAAGTCACACTCAGTTTTTTGATCGTCGACAATCCAAGCATTCCACGCAAGCAAGGGCTTGTTCTTCCACAAATGGCCAAAATCACTCTTACAACGCAAGGAAAAGGGTGGGTTCAATCCAAAAGGATCGCTACATTTTCGAAAAGTACTTATGGGCCCAAAACGGACACCGTATGCAAAAGTTACACTCAGTTCTTCGATCGCCGACAATCCAAGCATTCCAAATAAGCAACTACTTGTTCTTCCACAAATGTCTGAGATCACTCACACAACGTGAGGAAAACGGTGTGTTCAATCCAAAAGGATCGCTACATTTCCAAAAAGTACTTATGGGCCCAAAACGGACTCCGTATGCAAAAGTCACACTCAGTTTTTTGATCGCCGACAATCCAAGCATTCCAAATAAGCAAGTGCTTGTTCTTCCACAAATGGCCAAGATCAGTCATACGATGTGAAGAAAAGGTTGGGTTCAATCTAAAAGGATCGCTACATTTCCGAAAAGTACTGATGGGCCCAAAACGGACACCTTAAGCAAAAGTCACACTCAAATCTTCGATCGCCGACAATCCAAGCATTCCGAATAAGCAAGTGCTTGTTGCTCCACAAATGGGCAAAATCCCTTTTTCATCGCGAGGAAAAGGGTGCTTTCAATCCAAAAGGATCACTTCATTTCTGAAAATTACTGATGCGCCCAAAACGGACACCATATGCAAAAGTCACTCAGTTCTTCGATCGCCGACAATCCAAGCATTCCACACAAGCAAGGGCTTGTTCTTCCACAAATGGCTAAAATCAGTCTTACGATGCGAGGAAAAGGGTGGGTTCAATCCAAAAGGATCGCTACATTTTCGAAAAGTACTTATGGGCCCAAAACGAACACCGTATGCAAAAGTTACACTCAGTTCTCCGATCACCGACAATCCAAGCATTCCAAATAAGCAACTACTTGTTCTTCCACAAACGGCTAAGATCACTCATACAACGTGAGGAAAGGGTGGGCTCAATCCAAAACGATCGCTACATTTCGAAAAAGTACTTATGGGCCCAAAACGGACACCGTATGCAAAAGTCACACTTAGTTCTTCGATCGTCGACAATCCAGCCATTCCAAATAAGCAAGTGCTTCTTCTTCCAAAAATGGCAAAAATTTGTCATACGTCACGGTGAAGCTGTGAGTTCAATTCAAAGGGGTCACTACATTTCCAAAAAGTACTTGTAAGCCCAAAACGGACACAGTATGCAAAAGTTATACTCAGTTCTTCGATCGTCGACAATCCAAGCATTCCAAATATGCAACTGCTTGTTCTTCCACAAATGGCCGCGATCACTCATTCAACGCGAGGAAAAGGATGGGTTCAATCCAAAAGGATTGCTACATTTCCGAAAACTACTTATGGGCCCAAAATGAACACCGCGTGCAAAAGTCACACTCAGTTCTTCGATCGCCGACAATCCAAGCATTCCAAATAAGCAAGTGTTTGTTGCTCCACAAATGGCTGAAATCCCTAATACGTCACGAGGAAAAGGGTGGGTTCAATCCAAAAGGATCGCTACATTTCTGAAAATTACTGATGGGCCTAAAACGGACACCGTATGCAAAAGTCACACTCTGTTCTTTGATCGCCGACAATCCAAGCATTCCAAATAAGCAGGGGCTTGTTCATCCACAAATTGCCAAAATCACTCATACGACACAAGGAAAAGGTGGGATTAATCCAAAAGGATCGGTACATTTTTGAAAAGTACTTATGGGCCCAAAACGAACACCGTATGCAAAAGTCACACTCAGTTCTTCGATCCCCGACAGTCCAACCGTTCCAAATAAGCAAGTGCTTGTTCTTCCAAAAATGGCCAAAATCTATCATACGTCACGACGAAGCGGTGAGTTCTATTCAAAAGGGTCACTACATTTTCGAAAAGTACTTATGGGCCCAAAATGGACACCGTATGCAAAAGTTACACTCAGTCCTTCGATCGCCGACAATCCAAGCATTCCAAATAAGCAAGTGCTTGTTCATCCACAAATTATCGAAATCCCGCATACGACGTGAGGAAAAGGGTGGGTTCAATCCAAAAGGATCCCTACATTTCTGAAAAGTACTTATGGGCCCAAAACGAACACCGTATCCAAAAGTCACACTCAGTTCTTCGATCGCCGACAATCCAAGCATTCCAAATAAGCAAGTGCTTGTTCTTCCACAAACAGTTGAGATCACTCATACGACTGGAAAAGGGTGGGTTCAATCCAAAAGGATCGCTACATTTCAGAAAAGTACCGATGGCCCCAAAACGGACACCGTATGTAAAAGTCACACTCAGTTCTTCGATCGTCGACAATCCAAGCATTACAAACAAGAAATTGCTTATCGCTAGACAAATGGCTGAAATCCCTCATTCGTTGCTAGGAAAAGGGTGGGGTCAATCCAAAAGGATCGCTACATTTCTGAAAATTACTGATGGGCCCAAAACGGACACTGTATGCAAAAGTCACACTCAGTTCTTCGATCGCCAACAATCCAAGCATTTCAAGCAAGGAAGGGCTTGTTCTTCCAGAAATGGCCAAAATCACTCATACGACACAAGAAAAAGGGTGGGTTCAATCCAAAAGGATTGCTACACTTTCAAAAAGTACTTATGAGCCCAAAACGAACACCGTATTCAAAAGTCACACTCGGTTCTTCGATCGTCGACAATATAAACATTCTAAATAAGCAAGTGCTTGTTCTTCCACAAATGATCGAAATCCCTCATACGTCATAAGGAAAAGGGTGGGTTCAATCCAAAAAGATCGCTACATTTCCAAAAAGTTCTTATGGCCCCAAAACGGGCACTGTATGCAAAAGTCACACTCAGTTCTTCGATCGCTGACAATCCAACCGTTCAAAATATGCAAGTGCTTGTTCTTCCAAAAATAGTCAAAATCTGTCATAAGTCAGGGCGAAGCTGTGAATTCAATTCAAAAGGGTCGCTACATTTCCAAAAAGTACTTATGGGCCCAAAGCGTACACCGTATACAAAAGTCACATTCTGTTCTTCGATCGTCGACAATCCAACCGTTCCAAATAAGCAAGTGCTTGTTCTTCCAAAAATGGAAAAAATCTATCATACGTCATGGCTAAACAGTGAGTTCAATTCAAAATTGTCGCTACATTTCCAAAAAGTACTTATTGGCCCAAAACGGGCACCATTTGTAAAAGTGACATTCAGTTCTTCGATCGCTGACAATCCAAGCATTCCAAATAAGCAACATCTTGTTCTTCAACAAATGGCCGAGATCACTCATACGACGTGAGGAAAAGGGTGGGTTCAATCCAAAAGGATTGCTACATTTTTCGAAAAGTACTTATGGGCCCAAAATGGACACCGTTTGCAAAAGTCACACCCAGTTCTTTGATCACCGACAATCCAAGCATTCCAAATAAGCAAGTGCTTGTTCTTCCACAAACGATCGAAATCCCTCATACGTTGTGAGGAAAAGGGTGGGTTCAATCCAAAAGTATCGCTACATTTTTGAAAAGTACTGATGGGCCCAAAACGGACACCGTATGCAAAAGTCACACTGAGTTCTTCGATCGCCGACAATCCAAGCATTCCAAATAAGCAAGTGCTTGTCGCTCCACAAATGGCCGAAATCCCTCATACGTCACGAGGAAAAGGGTGGGTTCAATCCAACAGGATCGCTACATTTCCGAAAATTACTGATGGGCCCAAAACAGACACCGTATGCAAAAGTCACACCCAATTCTTTCATCATCGACAATCCAAGCATTCCAAACAAGCAGAGGCTTGTTCTTCCACAGATGGCCAAATCACTCATAAGATGCAAGGAAAAGGGTGGGTTCAATCGAAAAGGATCTCTACATTTTCTAAAAGTACTTATGGGCCCAAAACGAACACCGTATGTAAAAGTCACACTCAGTTCTTTGATCGTCGACAATCGAATCGTTCCAAATAAGCAAGTGCTCGTTCTTCCACAAATGGTCGAGATCACTCATACGACGTGAGAAAAAGGATGGGTTCAATCCAAAATGATCGCTACATTTTTGAAGAGTACTTATGGGCCCAAAACGGACACCGTTTGCAAAAGTCACACCAGTTCTTTCATCGCCGACAATCCAAGCATTCCAAATAAGCAGGTGCTTGTTCTTCCACAAACGACCGAAATCCCTCATACGTCCCAAGGAAAATGGTGGGTTCAATCCAAAAAGATCGCTACATTTCCAAAAAGTACTTATGGGCCCAAAATGGACACCATATGCAAAAGTCACACTCAGTTCTTCGATCGTCGACAATCCAACCGTTCCAAATAAGCAAGTACTTGTTCTTCAAAAAATGGCCAAAATCTGTCATACGTCACGGCGAAGCTATGAGTTCAATTCAAAAGGGTCGCTACATTTCCAAAAAGTACTTATGGGCCCAAAACGGACACCGTATGTGAAAGTTACACTCAGTTCTTCGATCGCCGACAATCCAAGCATTCCAAATAGGCAACTGTTTGTTCTTCCACAAATGGCCAAGATCACTCATACGACGTAAGGAAAAGGGTGGGTTCAATCCAAAAGGATCGCTACGTTTCGAAAAAGTACTTATGGGCCCAAAACGGACACCGTATGCAAAAGTCACACTCAGTTCTTCGATCGTCGACAATCCAAGCATTCCAAATGAACAAGTGCTTGTTCTTCCACAGACGACTAAAATCCCTCATATGTCATGAGGAAAAGGGTGGGTTCAATCCAACAGGATCGCTACATTTCAAAAAATTACTGATGGGCCCAAAACGGACACCGTATGCAAAAGTCACACTCAGTTCTTCGATCGCCGACAATCCAACCGTTCTAAGTAAGCAAGTGCTTGTTGTTTGAAAAATGGCCAAAATCTGTCATATGTCACGGCGAAACTGTAAGTTCAATTCAAAAGGGTCGTTGCATTTTCAAAAAGTACTTATGGGCCCAAAACGGACACCTTATGCGAAAGTTACACTCAGTTCTTCAATCGCCGACAATCCAAGCATTCCAAATAAGCAACTGTTTGTTCTTCCACAAATGGCCAAGATCACTCATACGACACAAGGAAAAGGGTGGGTTCAATCCAAAAGGATCGCTACGTTTCGAAAAAGTACTTATGGGCCCAAAACGGACACCGTATGCAAAAGTCACACTCAGTTCTTCGATCGCCGACAATCCAAGCATTCCAAATAAACAAGTGCTTGTTCTTCCACAAATGGCCAAAATCCATCATATGTCATAAGGAAAAGGGTGGGTTCAATCCAACAAGATCGCTACATTTCAAAAAATTACTGATGGGCCCAAAACGCACACCGTATGCAAAAGTCACACTCAGTTCTTCGATCGCCGACAGTCCAACAGTTCTAAATAAGCAAGTGCTTGTTTTTCAAAAAATGGCCAAAATCTGTCATACATCACGACAAAACTGTGAGTTCAATTCAAAAGGGTCGCTACATTTCTAAAAAGTAGTTATGGGCCCAAAACGGACACTGTATGCGAAAGTTACACTCAGTTCTTCGATCGCAGATAGTCCAACCGTTCTAAATAAGCAAGTGCTTGTTGTTCGAAAAATGGCCAAAATCTATCATACGTCACGGTGAAACTGTGAGTTCAATTCAAAAGGGTCGCTACATTTTCAAAAAGTACTTATGGGCCCAAAACGGACACCGTATGCGAAAGTTACGCTCAGTTCTTCGATCGCCGACAATCCAAGCATTCCAAATAAGCAACTGTTTGTTCTTCCACAAATGGCCAAGATCACTCATATGACGCAAGGAAAAGGGTGGGTTCAATCCAAAAGGATCGCTACGTTTCGAAAAAGTACTTATGGGCCCAAAACGGACACCGTATGCAAAAGTCACACTCAGTTCTTCGATCACCGACAATCCAAGCATTCCAAATAAGCAAGTGCTTTTTGCTCCACAAATGGCTAAAATCCATCATACATTGTGAGGAAAACGGTGGGTTCAATCCAAAAGGATCGCAACATTTTCGAAAAGTACCGATGGGCCCAAAACGGACACCGTATGCAAAAGTCACACTCAGTTCTTCGATCGTCGGCAATCCAAGCATTACGAATAAGCAAGTACTTGTCGCTCCACAAATGGCTAAAATCCCTCATAAGTCACGAGGAAAACGGTGGGTTCAATCCAACAGGATCGCTACATTTCAGAAAATTACTGATGGGCCCAAAATGGACACCGTATGTAAAAGTCACACTCAGTTCTTCGATCGCCGACAATCCAACCATTATAAATAAGCAAGTGCTTGTTGTTCAAAAAATGGCAAAAATCTGTCATACGTCACGGCGAAACTGTGAGTTCAATTCAAAAGGGTCGCTACATTTTCAAAAAGTACTTATGGGCCCAAAACGGACACTGTATGCGAAAGGTACACTGAGTTCTTCGATCGTCGACAATCCAAGTATTCCAAATAAGCCACTGTTTGTTCTTCCACAAATGGCCGAGATCACTCGTACGACGTAAGGAAAAGGGTGGGTTCAATCCAAAAGGATCGCTACATTTCGAAAAAGTACTTATGGGCCCAAAACGGACATCGTATACAAAAGTCACACTCAGTTCTTCGATCGCCGACAATCCAAGCAGTCCAAATAAGCAAGTGCTTTTTGCTCCACAAATGCCTGAAATCCATCATACGTTGTGAGGAAAATGGTGGGTTCAATCCAAAAGGATCGCAACATTTTCGAAAAGTACTGATGGGCCCAAAACGGACACCGTATGCAAAAGTCACACTCAGTTCTTCGATCGCCGACAATCCAAGCATTACGAATAAGCAAGTGCTTGTCGCTCCACAAATGGCTGAAATCCCTCATAAGTCATGAGAAAAACGGTGGGTTCAATCCAACAGGATCGCTACATTGTAGAAAATTACTGATGGGCCCAAAACGGACAGCGTATGCAAAAGTCACACTCAGTTCTTCGATCGTCGACAATCTAACCGTTCTAAATAAGCAAGTGCTTGTTGTTCGAAAAATGGCCAAAATTTGTCATACGTCACGGTGAAACTGTGAGTTCAATTCAAAAGGGTTGCTACATTTCCAAAAAGTACTTATGGGCCCAAAACGGACACCGTATGCGAAAGTTACACTCAGTTCTTCGATCGCCGACAATCCAAGCATTCCAAATAAGAAACTATTTGTTCTTCCACAAATGGCCGAGATCACTCATACGACATAAGGAAAAGGGTGGGTTCAATCCAAAATGATCGCTACATTTCCAAAAAGTACTTATGGGCCCAAAATGGACACCGTATGCAAAAGTCACACTCAGCTCTTCGATCGCTGACAATCCAAGCATTCCAAATAAACAAGTGCTTTTTGCTCCACAAATGGCCGAAATCTGTCATACATTGCAAGGAAAATGGTGGGTTCAATCCAAAAGGATCGCTACATTTCTGAAAAGTACTGATGGGCCCAAAACTGACACCTTATGCAAAAGTCACACTCAGTTCTTCAATCGCCTACAATCCAAGCACTCCAAATAAGCAAGTGCTTGTTGCTCCACAAATGGCCGAAATCACTCATTCATCACGTGGAAAAGGGTGGGTTCAATCCAAAAGGATCGCTTCATTTCTGAAAATTACTGATGGGCCCAAATCGGACATCGTATACAAAAGTCACACTCAGGTCTTCGATCGCCGACAATCCAAGCATTCCAAACAAGCAAGGGCTTGTTCTTCCACAGATGGCCAAAATCACTCATACGCGTGTGGGAAAGGATGGGTTCAATCCAAAAGGATCGCTACATTTCCAAAAAGTACTTATGGGCCGAAAACGAACACTGTATGCAAAAGTCACACTCAGTTCTTCGATCACCGACAATCCAAGCATTCCAAATAAGCAAGTGCTTGTTCTTCCACAAACGATCGAAATCCCTCATAGGTCACAAGGAAAAGGGTGGGTTTAATCCAAAAATATCGCTACATTTTCAAAAAGTACTTATGGACCCAAAACGGACACCACATGCACAAGTTACGCTCAATTCTTCGAACGCCGACAATCCAAGCGCTCCAAATATGTAAGTGCTCATTCTTTCGAAAAATGGACGAAATCCCTCATACGTCACGATGAAGTGGTGAGTTCAATCCAAAACGGTCGCTACAAATTTGTCATACGTCACGGTGAAGCTGTGAGTTCAATTCAAGAGGGTCGCTACATTTCCAAAAAGTACTTATGGGCCCAATACGTACATCGTATACAAAAGTCACACTCTGTTCTTCGATCGCCGACAATCCAACTGTTCCCAATAAGCAAGTGCTTGTTCCTCAAAAAATGGCAAAAATCCATCATACGTCATGGCGAAGCTATGAGTTCAATTCAAAATTGTCGCTACATTTTCAAAAAGTACTTATGGGCCCAAAACGGACATCATATGCAAAAGTGACATTCAGTTTTTCGATCGCCGACAATCCAAGCATTCCAAATAAACAGTAACTTGTTCTTCCACAAATGGCCGAGATCACTCATACGACGTGAGGAAAAGGGTGGGTTCGATCCAAAAGGATCGCTAAGTTGTCGAAAAGTATTATTGGCCCAAAAAGGACACCGTTTGCAAAAGTCACACCAGTTCTTTGATCGCCGACAATCCAAGCACTCCAAATAAGCAAGTGCTTATTCTTCCACAAACGACCGAAATCCCTCATACATCACAAGGAAAATGGTGGGTTCAACCCAAAAAGATCGCTACATTTCCAAAACGTACTTATGGGCCCAAAATGGACACCGTATGCAAAAGTCACACTCAGTTCTTCGATAGCCGACAATCCAACCGTTCCAAATAAGCATGTGCTTGTTCATCAAAAAATGGCCAAAATCTGTCATACGTCATGGTGAAGCTATGAGTTCAATTCAAAAGGGTCGCTACATTTCCAGAAAGTACTTATGGGCCCAAAACGGACACCGTATGCGAAAGTTACACTCAGTTCTTCGATCGTCGACAATCCAAGCATTCCAAATAAGCAACTATTTGTTCTTCCACAAATGGCAAAGATCACTCATACGATGCAAGAAAAAGGGTGGGTTCAACCCCAAAGGATCGCTACATTTACAAAAAAGTACTTATGGGCCCAAAACGGACACCGTTTGCAAAAGTCACACCCAGTTCTTTGATCGCCGACAATCCAAGCATTCCAAATAAGCAAGTGCTTGTTCTTCCACAAACGATCGAAATCCCTCATATGTTGTGAGGAAAAGGGTGGGTTCAGTCCAAAAGTATTGCTACATTTATGAAAAGTACTGATGGGCCCAAAACGGACACCGTATGCAAAAGACACACTCAGTTCTTCGATCGCCGACAATCCAAGCATTCCAAATAAGCAAGTGCTTGTCGACCCACAAATGGCCGAAATCCCTCATACGTCACGACGAAGCTGTGAGTTCAATTCAAAAGGGTCACTACATTTCTAAAAAGTACTTATGAGCCCAAAACGGACACCGTATGCGAAAATTACACTCGGTTCTTCGATCGTCGACAATCCAAGCATTCCAAATAAGCAACTGTTTGTTCTTCCACAAATGGCCGAGATCACTCATATGATGCAAGGAAAAGGGTGGGTTCAATCCAAAAGGATCGCTACATTTCCAAAAAGTACTTATGGGCCCAAAATGGACACCGTATGCAAAAGTCACACTTAGCTCTTCGATCGCCGACAATCCAAACTTCCAAATAAACAAGTGCTTTTTGCTCCACAAATGGCCAAAATCTTTCATACGTTGCAAGGAAAATGGTTGGTTCAATCCAAAAGGATCGCTACATTTCCAAAAAGTACTGATGGGCTCAAAACGGATACCGTATGCAAAAGTCACGCTCAGTTCTTCGATCGCCGACAATCCAAGCATTACGAATAAGCAAATGCTTGTCGCTCCGCAAATGGCTGAAATCCCTCATAAGTCACGAGGAAAACGGTGGGTTCAATCCAACAGGATTGCTACATTTCAGAAAATTGCTGATGGGCCCAAAATGGACACTGCATGCAAAAGTCACACTCAGTTCTTCGATCGCGGACAATCCAACCGTTCTAAATAAGCAAGGGCTTGTTCTTCCTCAAATGGCCAAAATCACTCATACGACATGAGGAAATGGTGGGATTA
The DNA here is from genome assembly GCF_002742605.1 of Olea europaea var. sylvestris. Classification (NCBI taxonomy): domain Eukaryota; kingdom Viridiplantae; phylum Streptophyta; class Magnoliopsida; order Lamiales; family Oleaceae; genus Olea; species Olea europaea. The sequence continues at coordinate 87,178 of NW_019247353.1, read as the reverse complement.
ATCCAAAAGGATCAGTACATTTTCGAAAAGTCCTTATGGGCCCAAAACGGACACCGTATGCAAAAGTCACACTAAGTTCTTCGATCCCCAACAGTCCAACCGTTCCAAATAAGCAAGTGCTTGTTCTTCCAAAAATGGCCAAAATCCATCGTACGTCATGGTGAAGTGGTGAGTTCAATTCAAAAGGGTCACTACATTTCCTAAAAGTACTTATGGGCCCAAAACGGACACCGTATGCAAAAGTTACACTCAGTCCTTCGATCGCCAACAATCCAAGCATTCCAAATAAGCAAGTGCTTGCCCATCCACCAATGATCAAAATCCCACATACGACGTGAGGAAAAGGGTGGGTTCAATCCAAAAGGATCACCACATTTTCAAAAAGTACTTATGGACACAAAACGAACACTGTATGCAAAAGTCACACTCAGTTCTTCGATCGCCGACAATCCAAGCATTCCAAACAAGCAACTACTTGTTCTTCCACAAATGGCCGAGATCACTCATACTAAGCGAGGAAAAGGGTGGGTTCAATCCAAAAGGATCACTACATTTCCGAAAAGTACTTATGGGCCCAAAACGAACACCGTATGCAAAAGTCACACTCAGTTCTTCGATCGTCGACAATCCAAGCATTCCAAATAAGCAAGTGCTTGTTCTTCCACAAACGGTTGAGATCACTCATATAACCTAAAAAGGGTGGGTTCAATCCAAAAGGATCGCTACATTTTTGAAAAGTACCGATGGGTCCGAAACGGACACCGTATGCAAAAGTCACACTCAATTCTTCGATCGCCGACAATCCAAGCATTCCAAATAAGAAAGTGCTTGTCGCTCGACAAATGGTTGAAATCCCTCATTCGTCGTGAGGAAAATGGAGGGCTCAATCCAAAAGGATAGCTACATTTCTAAAAATTACTGATGGGCCCAAAACGAACACCGTATGCAAAAGTCACACTCAGTTCTTCGATCGCCGACAATCCAAGCATTTCATGCAAGCAAGGGCTTGTTCTTCCAAAAATGGCCAAAATCACTCATACGACACGAGAAAAAGGGTAGGTTCAATGCAAAAGGATTGCTACATTTCTGAAAAGTACTTATGAGCCCAAAACGAACCACGTATTGAAAAGTCACACTCGATTCTTCGATCGACCGACAATATAAGCATTCCAAATAAGCAAGTGCTTGTTCTTCCACAAATGATCGAAATCCCTCATACGTCACAAGGAAAAGGGTGGGTTCAATCCAAAAAGATCGCTACATTTCCAAAAAGTACTTATGGGCCAAAAACTGGGACTGTATGCAAAAGTCACACTCAGTTCTTAGATCGCCGACAATCCAACCGTTCCAAATATGCAAGTGCTTGTTCTTCCAAAAATAGTCAAAATCTATCATACGTCATGGCGAAGCTGTGAATTCAACTCAAAAAGGGTCGTTACATTTCCAAAAAGTACTTATGGGCCCGAAGCGTACACCGTATGTAAAAGTCGCACTCTGTTCTTAGATCGCCGACAATCCAACCGTTTCAAATAAGCAAGTGCTTGTTCTTCCAAAAATGGCAAAAATCTATCATACTTCATAGCTAAATTGTGAGTTCAATTCAAAATTGTCGCTACAATTCCAAAAAGTACTCAATTCAAAATTGTCGGTACATTTTCAAAAAGTACTTATAGGCCCAAAACGGACACCATATGTAAAAGTGACATTTAGTTCTACAATCGCCGACAATCCAAGCATTCCAAACAAGCAACAGCTTGTTCTTCCACAAATGGCCTAGATCACTCATACGACGTGAGGAAAAGGGTGGGTTCAATCCAAAAGGATCGCTACATTTCCGAAAAGTACTAATGGGCCCAAAATGGACACCGTTTGCAAAAGTCACACCCAGTTCTTTGATCGTCGAAAATCCAAGCATTCCAAATAAGCAAGTGCTTGTTCTTCCACAAACGATCAAAATCCCTCATACGTTGCGAGGAAAATGGTGGGTTCAATCCAAAAGTATCGCTACATTTTCGAAAAGTACTGATGGGCCCAAAACGGACACCGTATGTAAAAGTCACACTCAGTTCTTCGATCGTCGACAATCCAAGCATTCCAAATAAGCAAGTGCTTGTCGCTCCACAAATGGCCGAAATCCCTCATACATCACGAGGAAAAGGGTGGGTTCAATCCAACAGGATCACTACATTTCTTAAAATTACTGATGGGCCCAAAACGGACACCGTATGCAAATGTCACACCCAGTTCTTCCATCGCCTACAATCCAAGCATTCCAAACAAGCAAAGGCTTGTTCTTCCACAAATGGCCAAAATCACTCATAATATGCAAGGAAAAGGATGGGTTCAATCGAAAAGGATCTCTACATTTTCGAAAAGTACTTATGGGCCCAAAACGAACACCGTATGCAAAAGTCACACTTAGTTCTTCGATCGTCGACAATCCAAGCATTCCAAATAAGCAAGTGCTTGTTCTTCCACAAACGGCCGAGATCACTCATACGATGTGAGGAAAAGGGTGGTTTCAATCCAAAAGGATCGCTACTTTTTCGAAAAGTACTGACGGGCCCAAAACGGACACCGTATGCAAAAGTCACACTCAGTTCTTCGATCGCCAACAATCCAAGCATTCCAAATACCGTATGCAAAAGTCACACTCAGTTCTTCGATCGCCAACAATCCAAGCATTCCAAATAAGCAAGTGCTTGTTCTTCCACCAATGGCCGAGATCACTCATACGACATGAGGAAAAGGGTGGGTTCGATCCAAAAGGATCGCTACATTTTTGAAAAGTACTTATGGGCCCAAAATGGACACCGTTTGCAAAAGTCACACCAGTTCTTTGATCGCCGACAATCCAAGCATTCCAAATATGCAAGTGCTTGTTCTTCCACAAACGACCAAAATCCCTCATACGTTGCGAGGAAAAGGGTGGGTTCAATCCAAAAGTATCGCTACATTTTCGAAAAGTACTGATGGGCCCAAAATGGACACCGCACGCAAAAGTCACACTCAGTTCTTCGATCGCCGACAATCCGAGCATTCCAAATAAGCAAGTACTTGTCGCTCCACAAATGGTCGAAATCCCTCATACGTCACGACGAAGCTGTGAGTTCAATTCAAAAGGGTCGCTACATTTCCAAAAAGTACTTATGGGCCCAAAATGGACACCGTATGCAAAAGTCATACTCAATTCTTCGATCGATGACAATCCAAGCATTCCAAATAAGCAAGTGCTTTTTGCTCCACAAATGGCCGAAATCCATCATACGTTGGGAGGAAAACGGTGGGTTCAATCCAAAAGGATCGCTACATTTTCGAAAAGTACTGATGGGCCCAAAACGGACACCGTATGCAAAAGTCACACTTAGTTCTTCGATCACCGACAATCGAAGCATTACAAATAAGCAAGTGCTTGTCGCTCCACAAATGGCCAAAATCCCTCATACGTCACGAGGAAAAGGGTGGGTTCAATCCAACAGGATCGCTACATTTTGGAAAATTACTGATGGGCCCAATACGGACACCGTAGGCAAAAGTCACACTCAGTTCTTCGATCGCTGACAATCCAATCGTTCCAAATAAGCAAGTGCTTGTTCTTTGAAAAATGGCCAAAATCTGTCATACATCACAGTGAATGTGAGTTCAATTCAAAAGGGTCGCTACATTTCCAAAAAGTACTTATGGGCCCAAAACGGACACCGTATGCGAAAGTTACACTCAGTTCTTCGATAGCCGACAATCCAAGCATTCCAAATAGGCAACCATTTGTTCTTCCACAAATGGCCGAGATCACTCATACGATGCAAGGAAAAGGGTGGGTTCAATCCAAAATGATCGCTACATTTCCACAAAGTACTTATGGGCCCAAAACGGACACCGTATGCAAAAGTCACACTCAGTTCTTCGATCGTCGACAATCCAATCATTCCAAATAAGCAAGTACTTTTTGCTCCACAAATGGTCAAAATCCGTCATATGTTGCGAGGAAAATGGTGGGTTCAATCCATAAGGATCCCAACATTTCTGAAAAGTACTGATGGGCCCAAAATGGACATCGTATGCAAAAGTCACACTCAGTTCTTCGATCGCACGACAATCCAAGCATTACAAATAAGCAAGTGCTTGTCGCTCCGTAAATGGCTGAAATCCCTCACAAGTCACGAGGAAAACGGTGGGTTCAATCCAACAGGATTGCCACATTTCAGAAACTTACTGATGGGCCCAAAACGGACACCGTATGCTAAAGTCACACTCTGTTCTTTGATCGTCGAAAATCCAAGCATTCCAAATAAGCAAGTGCTTGTCGCTCCACAAATGGCCAAAATCCCTCACACGTCACGGCGAAGCTATGAGTTCAATTCAAAAGGGTCGCTACATTTCCAAAAAGTACTTATGCGCCCAAATGGACACCGTATGCAAAAGTCATACTCAATTCTTCGATCGACGACAATCCAAGCATTCCAAATAAGCAAGTACTTTTTTCTCCACAAATGGCCGAAATCCATCATACGTTGGGAGGAAAACGGTGGGTTCATTCCAAAAGGATCGCTACATTTCCGAAAAGTACTGATGGGCCCAAAACGGACACCGTATGCAAAAGTCACACTCAGTTCTTCGATCGTCGACAATCCAAGCATTCCAAATGAGCAAGTGCTTTTTGCACCACAAATGGCCGAAATTCATCATACGTTGCAAGGAAAATGGTGGGTTCAATCCAAAAGGATCGCTACATTTCCAAAAAGTACTGATGGGCCCAAAACGGACACCGTATGCAAAAGTCACACTCAGTTCTTCGATCACCGACAATCCAAGCATTCCAAATAAGCAAGTGCTTGTCGCTCCACAAATGGCCAAAATCCCTCATACATTACGAGGAAAAGGGTGGGTTCAATCCAACAGGATCGCTACATTTTTGAAAATTACTGATGGGCCTAAAATGGACACCGTATGCAAAAGTCACACCCAGTTCTTCGATCGTCGACAATCCAAGCATTCCAAACAAGCAAAGGCTAGTTCTTCCAAAAATGGCCAAAATCACTCATACGATTCAAGGAAAAGGGTGGGTTCAATCGAAAAGGATCGCTACATTTTCGAAAAGTACTTATGGGCCCAAAACGAACGCCGTATGCAAAAGTCACACTCAGTTCTTCGATCGCCGACAAACCAAGCATTCCAAATAAGCAAATGCTTGTTCTTCCACAAACGGTCGAGACCACTCATGCAACGTGAGGAAAAGGGTGGGTTCAATCCAAAAGGATCGTTACTTTTTCGAAAAGTATTGATGGGCCCAAAACGGACACCATATGCAAAAGTCACACTCAGTTCTTCTATCGCCTACAATCCAAGCGCTCCAAATTAGCAAGTGCTTGTTGCTCCACAAATGGCTGAAATCCTTCATTCGTCGCATGGAAAAGGGTGGGTTTAATTCAAAAGGATCACTTCATTTTTGAAAATTACTGATGGGCCCAAAACGGACACCGTATGCAAAAGTCAAACTCAGTTCTTTGATCGTCGACAATCCAAGCATTCCAAACAAGCAAGGGCTTGTTCTTCCACAAATGGCCAAAATCACTCATACGACACGAGGAAATGGGTGGGTTCAATCCAAACGGATAGGTACATTTTCGAAAAGTACTTATGGGCCCAAAATGAGCATCGTATGCAAAAGTCACACTGAGTTCTTCGATCATCGACAATCTAAGCATTTCAAATAAGCAAGTGCTTGTTCTTCCACAAACGATCAAAATCCCTCATACGTCACAAGGAAAAGGGTAGGTTTAATCCAAAAAGATCGCTACATTTCCAAAAAGTACTTATGGGCCCAAAACGGGCACCCTATGCAAAAGTCACACTCAGTTCTTCGATCGCCGACAATCCAACCGTTCCAAATAAGCAAGTGCTTGTTATTCCAAAAATAGTCAAAATCTGTCATACGTCACGAGGAAGCTATGAGTTCAATTCAAAAGGGTCGCCACATTTCCAAAAAGTACTTATGGGCCCAAAACTTACACCGTATACAAAAGTAACACTCTGTTCTTCGATCGCCGACAATCCAACCGTTCCAAATAAGCAAGTGCTTGTTCTTCCAAAAATGGCAAAAATCCATCATACGTCATGGCGAAGCTGTGAGTTCAATTCAAAATTGTTGCTACATTTTCAAAAAGTACTTATGGGCCCAAAACGAACACCATATGCAAAAGTGACATTCAGTTCCTCGATCGCCGACAATCCAAGCATTCCAAATAAGCAACAGCTTGTTCTTCCACAAATGGCCAAGATCACTCTTACGACCTGAGGAAAAGGATGGGTTCAATCCAAAAAGATCGCTACATTTCCGAAAACTACTTATGGGCCCAAAACGGACAACGTTTGCAAAAGTCACACCCAGTTCTTTGATCGTCGACAATCCAAGCAATCCAAATAAGCAAGTGCTTGTTCTTCCACAAATCACCAAAATCCCTTATACGTTGCGAGGAAAAGGGTGGGTTCAGTCCAAAAGTATCACTACATTTCCGAAAAGTACTGATGGGCTCAAAAGAGCACCGTATGCAAAAGTCACACTCAGTTCTTCGATCACCGACAATCCAAGCATTCCAAATAAGCAAGTGCTTGTCGCTTCAATGGCCAAAATCCCTCATACGTCATGAAGAAAAGGGTGGGTTCAATCCAAAAGGATCGCTACATTTCTAAAAATTGCTGACAAAACGGACACCGTATGCAAAAGTCACACCCAGTTCTTTGATCGCCGACAATCCAAGCATTCCAAACAAGCAAAGGCTTGTTCTTCCACAAATGGCCAAAATCACTCATATGATGCAAGGGAAAGGGTGGGTTCAATCGAAAAGGATCGCTACATTTTCGAAAAGTACTTATGGGCCCAAAACGAACACCGTATGCAGAAGTCACACTCAGTTCTTCGATCATAGACAATCCAAGCATTCCAAATAAGCAAGTGCTTGTTCTTCCACAAACGGCCGAGATCACTCATACGACGTGAGGAAAAGGGTGGGTTCAAACTAAAAGGATCGCTACTTTTTCGAAAAGTACTGATGGGCCCAAAACGGACACCGTATGCAAAAGTCACACTCAGTTCTTTGATCGTCGACAATCCTAGCATTCCAAATAAGCAAGTGCTTGTTCTTCCACAAATGATCGAAATTCCTCATACGTCGCGAGGAAAAGGGTGGGTTCAATCCAAAAGTATCGCTACATTTTCGAAAAGTACAGATGGGCCCAAAACTGACACCGTATGCAAAAGTCACACTCGGTTCTTCGATCGCCGACAATCCAAGCATTCCAAACAACCAAGTGCTTGTTGCTCCACAAATGGCTGAAATCCCTCATACGACGCCCGGAAAAGGGTGGGTTCAATCCAAAAAGATTGCTACATTTCCGAAAAGTACTTATGGGCCCAAAACGGACACCTTATGCAAAAGTCACACTCAGTTCTTCGGTCGCCGACAATCCAACCGTTCCAAATAAGCAAGTGCTTGTTCTTCCACAAACGATCGAAATCCCTCATACGTCACAAGGAAAAGGGTGGGTTCAATCCAAAAGTATCGCTACATTTCCGAAAAGTACTGATGGGCCCAAAACGGACACCGTATGCAAAAGTTACACTCAGTTCTTCGATCGCCGACAATCCAAGCATTACAAATAAGCAACTTCTTGTTCTTCCACAAATGGCCGAGATCACTCATACGACACGAGGAAAATTGTGGGATCAATCCAAAAGGATCGCTACATTTCCAAAATGTACTTATGGGCCCCAAAAGGACACTATATGCAAAAGTCACACTCAGTTCTTTGATTGCCGACAATCCAAGCATTCGAAATAAGCAAGTGCTTGTTGCTCCACAAATGGCCAAAGTCCCTCATACGTTGCGAGGAAAAGGGTGGGTTCAATCCAAAAGTATCGCTACATTTCCGAAAAGTACTGATGGGCACAAAACGGAGACCGTATGCAAAAGTCACACTCAGTTCTTCGATCGCCGACAATCCAAGCATTCCAAATAAGCAAGTGCTTGTCGCTCCACAAATACTCAAAATCCCTCATACGTCACGAGGAAAAAGGTGGGTTCAATCCAACAGGATCGCTATATTTCTGAAAATTAATGATGGGCCCAAGACGGACACCGTATGCAAAAGTCACACTTAGTTCTTCGATCGTCGGCAATCCAAGCATTCAAAATAAGCAAGTGCTTGTTCTTCCACAAACGATCGAAATCCCTCATACGACGCGAGGAAAAGGGTAGGTTCAATCCAAAAGGATCGTCCAAAAAGTACTTACGGGCCCAAAATGAACACCATATGTAAAAGTCACACTCAGTTCTTCGATCACTGACAATCCAAGCAATCCAAATAAGCAAGTGCTCGTTTTTCCACAAACGACCGAAATCCCTCATACGTTGTGAGGAAAAGGGTGGGTTCAATCCAAAAGTATCGCTACATTTCCGAAAAGTACTGATGGGC
>NW_019247353.1:0-69601 GCF_002742605.1 Olea europaea var. sylvestris | reverse complement strand
GACCCAAAACGGACACCGTATGCAAAAGTCACACTCAGTTTTTCGATCGCCGACAATCCAAGCATTACAAACAAGCAAGGGCTGGTTCTTTTACAAATGGCCAAAATCACTCATATAACGCGAGGAAAAGGGTGGGTTCAATCCAAAAAGATCGCTACCCTTTCGAAAAGTACTTATGGGCCCAAAACGAACACCGTATGCAAAAGTCACACTCAGTTCTTTGATTGTCGACAATCTAAGCATTCCAAATAAGTAAGTGCTTGTTCTTTCACAAATGACCGAAATCCCTCATACGTCACAAGGAAAAGGGTAGGTTCAATCCAAAAAGATCACTACATTTCCAAAAAGTACTTATGTGCCCAAAATGGACACCGTATGCAAAATTCACACTCAGTTCTTCGATCGTCGACAATCCAACCGTTCCAAATAAGCAAGTGCTTGTTCTTCCAAAAATATTCAAAATCTATCATACGTCACGACGAAGCTATGAGTTCAATTCAAAAGGTTCGCTACATTTCCAAAAAGTACTTATGGGCCCAAAACGGACACCATATGCGAAAGTTACACTCAGTTCTTCGATCGTCGACAATCCAAACATTCCAAATAAGCAACTTCTTGTTCTTCCACAAATGGCCGAGATCACTCATACGACGCGAGGAAAATGGTGGGATCAATCCAAAAGGATCGCTACATTTCCAAAATGTACTTATGGGCCCCAAATGGACACCATATGCAAAAGTCACACTCAGTTCTTCGATCGCCGACAATCCAAGCATTCGAAATAAGCAAGTGCTTGTTGCTCCACAAATGGCCGACATCCCTCATACGTTGCAGGGAAAAGGATGGGTTCAATCCAAAAGTATCGCTACATTTTCGAAAAGTACTGATGGGCCTAAAACGGACACCGTATGCAAAAGTCACACTCGGTTCTTCGATGGCCGACAATCCAAGCATTCCAAATAAGCAAGTGCTTGTAACTCCACAAATGGCCGAGATCACTCATACGACGCGAGGAAAAGGGTGGGTTCAATCCACAAGGATCGCTGCATTTCCGAAATGTACTTATGGGCCCAAAATGAACACCGTATACAAAAGTCACACTCGGTTCTTCGATCGTCGACAATCCAACCATTCCAAATAAGCAAGTGCTTGTTCTTCCAAAAATAGTCAAAATCAATCATACGTCACGGGGAAGCTATGAGTTCAATTCAAAAGGGTCGTTACATTTCCAAAAAGTACTTATGGGCCCAAAACTTACACCGTATACAAAAGTCACACTCTGTTCTTCGATCGTCGACAATCCAACCGTTCCGAATAAGCAAGTGCTTGTTCTTCCAAAAATGGCAAAAATCCATCATACGTCATGGCGAAGCAGTGAGTTCAATTCAAAATTGTCGCTACATTTTCAAAAAGTACTTATGGGCCCAAAACGAACACCATATGCAAAAGTGACATTCAGTTCCTCGATCGCCGACAATCCAAGCATTCCAAATAAGCAACAGCTTGTTCTTCCACAAATGGCCAAGATTACTCATACGACCTGAGGAAAAGGGTGGGTTCAATCCAAAAGGATCGCTACATTTCCGAAAAGTACTTATGGGCCCAAAACGGACAACGTTTGCAAAAGTCACACCCAGTTCTTTGATCGTCAACAATCCAAGCAATCCAAATAAGTAAGTGCTTGTTCTTCCACAAACTACTTAAATCCCTCATACGTCGTGAGGAAAAGGGTGGGTTCAATCCAAAAGTATCGCTACATTTTCGAAAAGTAATGATGGGGCCCAAAACGAGCACAGTATGCAAAAGTCACACTCAGTTCTTCGATCGCCGACAATCCAAGCATTCCGAATAAGCAAGTGCTTGTCGCTCCACATATGGCCAAAATCCATCATACGTCACGAGGAAAAGGGTGGGTTCAATCCAACAGGATCGCTACATTTCTAAAAATTACTGATGGGCCCAAAATGGACACCGTATGCAAAAGTCACACCCAGTCCTTCGATCGCCGACAATCCAAGCATTCCAAACAAGCGAAGGCTTGTTCTTCCACAAATGGCCAAAATACTCATACGATGCAAGGGAAAGGGTGGGTTCAACCGAAAAGGATCACTACATTTTCGAAAAGTACTTATGGGCCCAAAACGAACACCGTATGCAAAAGTCCCACTCAATTCTTCGATCGCCGACAATCCAAGCATTCCAAATAAGCAAGTGCTTGTTCTTCCACAAGTGGCCGAGATCACTCATACGACGTGAGGAAAAGGGTGGGTTCAATCCAAAAAGGATCGCTACTTTTCCAAAAAGTACTGATGGGCCCAAAAGGGACACCGTATGCAAAAGTCACATTTAGTTCTTCGATCGTCGACAATCCAAGCATTCCAAATAAGCAAGTGCTTGTTCTTCCACAAATGATCGAAATCCCTCATATGTTGCGAGGAAAGGGGTGGGTTCAATCCAAAAGTATCGTTACATTTTCGAAAAGTACTGATGGGCCCAAAACGGACACCGTATGCAAAAGTCACACTCAGTTCTTCGATCGCCGACAATCCAAGCATTCCAAATAAGCAAGTACTTGCCGATCCACAAATGGCCGAAATCCCTCATACGTCACAAGGAAAAGGGTGGGTTCAATCCAAAAAGATAGCTACATTTCCAAAAAGTACTTATGTGCCTATAACAGACACCTTATGCAAAAGTCACACTCAGTTCTTCGGTCGCCGACAATCCAACCGTTCCAAATAAGCAAGTGCTTGTTCTTCCAAAAATAGTCAAAATCTGTCATACGTCATAGTAAATGTGAGTTCAATTCAAAAGGGTCGCTACATTTCCAAAAAGTACTTATGCGCCCAAAACGGACACCGTATACGAAAGTTACACGCAGTACTTCGATCGCCGACAATCCCAGCATTCCAAATAAGCAACCGTTTGTTCTTCCACAAATGGCCGAGATCACTCATACGATGCAAGGAAAAGGGTGGGTTCAATCCAAAATGATCGCTACATTTTCAAAATGTACATATGGGCCCAAAACGGACACCGTATGCAAAAGTCACACTCAGTTCTTCGATCGTCGACAATCCAAGAATTCCAAATAAGCAAGTACTTTTTGCTCCACAAATGGTCAAAATCCGTCACATGTTGCGTGGAAAATGATGGGTTCAATCCATAAGGATCACAACATTTTCGAAAAGTACTGATGGGCCCAAAATGGACATCGTATGCAAAAGTCACACTCAGTTCTTCGATCACCGACAATCCAAGCATTACAAATAAGCAAGTGCTTGTCGCTCCGTAAATGGCTGAAAACCCACATAAGTCATGAGGAAAACGGTGGGTTCAATCCAACAGGATCGCCACAATTCAAAAAATTACTGATGGGCCCAAAACGGACACCGTATGCAAAAGTCACACTCAGTTCTTCGATCGCCGACAATCCAACCATTCCAAATAAGCAAGTGCTTGTTCAAAAGTCACACTCAGCTCTTCGATCGCCGACGATCCAAGCATTCCAAAGAAGCAAATGCTTGTCACTCCACAAAGAGCTAAAATCCCTCATACGTTACGAGGAAAAGGGTAGGTTCAATCCAACAGGATCGCTACATTTCCAAAAAGTACTGATGGGCCCAAAATGGACACCGTATGCAAAAGTCACACCCAGTTCTTTGATCGCCGACAATCCGAGCATTCCAAACAAGAAAAGGCTTGTTCTTCCACAGAATGGCCAAAATCACTCATTCGATGCAAGGAAAAGGGTGGGTTCAATCGAAAAGGATCGCTACATTTTCGAAAAGTACTTATGGGCCCAAAACGAACACCGTATGCAAAAGTCACACTCAGTTCTTCGATCCCCGACAATCCAAGCATTCCAAATAAGCTAGTGCTTGTTCTTCTACAAACGGTCGAGATCACTCATAAGACGTGAGGGAAAGGGTGGGTTCAATCCAAAAGGATCGCTACTTTTTTTAAAAGTACTTATGGGCCCAAAACGAACACCGTATGCAAAAGTCACACTCAGTTCTTCGATCACCGACAATCTAAGCATTCCAAATAAGCAAGTGCTTGTTCCTCCACAAATGACTGAAATCCTCCATACATCACAAGGAAAGGGGTGGGTTCAATCCAAAAAGATTGCTGCATTTCCAAAATGTACTTATGGGCCCAAAATGGACACCGTATGCAAAATTCACACTCAGTTCTTCGATCATCGACAATCCAATCGTTCCAAATAAGCTAGTGCTTGTTCTTCCAAAAATAGTCAAAATCTGTCATACGTCACGATGAAGCAATGAGTTCAATTCAAAAGGGTCTCTACGTTTCCAAAAAGTACTTATGGGCCCAAAACGGACACCGTATGCAAAAGTTACACTCAATTCTTCGATCGCCGACAATCCAAGCATTCCAAATAAGCAACTTCTTGTTCTTCCACAAATGGCCGAGATCACTCATACGACGCGAGGAAAATGGTGGGATCAATCCAAAAGGATTGCTACATTTCCAAAACACACTTATGGGCCCCAAATGGACACCATATGCAAAAGTCACACTCAGTTTTTCGATCGCCGACAATCTAAGCATTCAAAATAAGCAAGTGCTTGTTGCTCCACAAATGGCTGAAGTCCCTCATACGTTGCGAGGAAAAGGGTGGGTTCAATCCAAAAGTATCGCTACATTTCCAAAAAGTACTGATGGGCCCAAAATGAACACCGTAGGCAAAAGTCACACTCTGTTCTTCGATCGCCGACAATCCAAGCATTCCAAACAAGCAAGGGCTTGTTCTTCCACAAATGGACAAAATCACTCATACGACGTGAGGAAAAGGGTGGGTTCAATCCAAAAGGATCGCTACATTTCCGAAAAGTACTTAGGGGCCCAAAATGAACAACGTATGCAAAAGTCACACTTAGTTCTTCGATCGTCGACAATCTAAGCATTTCAAATAAGCAAGTGCTTGTTCTTCCACAAATGATCGAAATCCCTCATACGTCACAAGGAAAAGGGTGGGCTTAATCCAAAAAGATCGTTACATTTCCAAAAAGTACTTATGGGCCCAAAACTTACACCGTATACAAAAGTCACACTCCGTTCTTCGATCGCCGACAATCCAACCGTTCCAAATAAGCAAGTGTTTGTTCTTCCAAAAATGGCAAAAATCCATCATACGTCATGGCGAAGCTGTGAGTTCAATTCAAAATTGTCGCTACATTTCCAAAAAGTACTTATGGTCCCAAAACGGACACCATATGCAAAAGTGACAATCAATTCTTCGATTGCCGACAATCCAAGCATTCCAAATAAGCAACAGCTTGTTCTTCCACAAATGGCCAAGATCATTCATACGACCTGAGGAAAAGGATGGGTTCAATCCAAAAGGATCGCTACATTTTCGAAAAGTACTTATGGGCCCAAAACGGACACCGTATGCAAAAGTCACACTCAGTTCTTCGATCGTCAACAATCCAAGCATTCCAAATAAGCGAGTGCTTGTCGCTCCACAAATGGCCAAAATCCCTCATACGTTACGAGGGAAAGGACGGGTTCAATACAACAGGATCGCTACATTTCTGAAAATTACTGATGGGCCCAAAACGGACACCGTATGCAAAAGTCACACCCAGTTCTTCGATCGCCAACAATCCGAGCATTCCAAACAAGCAAAGGCTTTTTCTTCCACAAATGCCCAAAATCACTCATACGATGCAAGGAAAAGCGTGGGTTCAATCGAAAAGGATCGCTACATTTTTTTAAAAGTACTTATGGGCCCAAAACGAACACCGTATGCAAAAGTCACACTCAGTTCTTCGATCGCCGACAATCCAAGCAATCCAAAAACTAAGTACTCGTTTTTCCACAAACGACCGAAATCCCTCATTCGTTGTGAGGAAAAGGGTGGGTTCAATCCAAAACTATCGCAACATTTCCGAAAAGTACTAATGGGCCCAAAACGGACGCCGTATGCAAAAGTCACACTCAGTTCTTCGATCACCGACAATCCAAGCATTCCAAATAAGCAAGTGCTTGTCGCTCCACAAATGGTCGAAATCCCTCATACGTCACGAGGAAAAGGGTGGGTTCAATCCAACAGGATCGCTATATTTCCAAAAATTACTGATGGGCCCAAGATGAACACCGTATGCAAAAGTCACACTCAGTTCTTCGATCGTCGGCAATCCAAGCATTCAAAATAAGCAAGTGCTTGTTCTTCCACAAACGATCGAAATCCCTCATACGACGCGAGGAAAAGGGTAGGTTCAGTCCAAAATGATCGCCACATTTCCAAAAAGTACTTATAGGCCAAAAACGAACACCATATGTAAAAGTCACACTCAGTTCTTCGATCGCCGACAATCCAAGCAATCCAAATAAGCAAGTGCTTGTTTTTCCACAAAAGACCGAAATCCCTCATACATTGTGAGGAAAAGGGTGGGTTCAATCCAAAAGTATCGCTACATTTCCGAAAAGTATTGATGGGCCCAAAACGGACAACGTTTGCAAAAGTCACACTCAGTTCTTCGATCGTCGATAATCCAAGCACTCCAAATAAGCAAATGCTTTTCGCTCCACCAATGGCCGAAATCCCTCGTACGTCACGAGGAAAAGGATGGGTTCAATCCAAAAAGATCGCTACATTTCAAAAAAGTACTTATGGGCCCAAAACGGACACCGTATGCAAAAGTCACACTTAGTTCTTCAGTCGCCTACAATCCAACCGTTCCAAATAAGCAAGTGCTTGTTCTTCCAAAAAAAGTCAAAATCTATCATACGTCACGACGAAGCTGCGAGTTCAATTCAAAAGGGTCGCCACATTTCCGAAAAGTACTTATGGACCCAAAACGGATACCGTATGCAAAAGTCACACCCAGTTCTTCGATCGTCGACAATCCGAGCATTCCAAACAAGCAAAGGCTTGTTCTTCCACAAATGGCCAAAATCACTCATACGATGCAAGGAAAAGGGTGGGTTCAATCGAAAAGGATCGCTACATTTTTGAAAAGTACTTATGGGCCCAAAACGAACACCGTATACAAAAGTCACACTCAGTTCTTCGATCGCCGACAATCCAAGCAATCCAAACAAGCAAGTGCTCATTTATCCACAAACGATCGAAATCCCTCATACGTTGTGAGGAAAAGGGTGGGTTCAATCCATAAGTATCGCTACATTTTCGAAAAGTACTGATGGGCCCAAAACGGACACCGTATGCAAAAGTCACACTCAGTTCTTCGATCGCCGACAATCCAAGCATTCCAAATAAGCAAGTGCTTTTCGCTCCACAAATGGCCGAAATCCCTCATACGTCACGAGGAAAAGGGTGGGTTCAATCCAGAAGGATCGTTACATTTCTAAAAATTACTGATGGGCCCAAGACGGACACCGTATGCAAAAGTCACACTCAGTTCTTCGATCGTCGACAATCCAAACATTCAAAATAAGCAAGTGCTTGTTCTTCCACAAACGATCGAAATCCCTTATACGACGCGATGAAAAGTGTAGGTTCAATCCAAAATGATCGCCACATTTCCAAAAAGTACTTATGGGCCAAAAATGAACACCATATGTAAAAGTCACACTCAGTTCTTCGATCGCCGACAATCCAAGCAATCCAAATAAGCAAGTGCTTGTTTTTCCACAAAAGATCGAAATCCCGCATACGTTGCGAGGAAAAGGGTGGGTTCAATCCAAAAGTATCGCTACATTTCTGAAAAGTATTGATGGGCCCAAAACGGACAACGTTTGCAAAAGTCACAATCAGTTCTTCGATCGTCGACAATCCAAGCATTCCAAATAAGCAAGTGCTTGTCGCTCCACAAATGGCCGAAATCCCTCATACGTCACGAGGAAAAGGATGGGTTCAATCCAAAAAGATCGCTACATTTCGAAAAAGTACTTATGGGCCCAAAACGGACACCGTATGCAAAAGTCACACTCAGTTCTTCGGTCGCCTACAATCCAACCGTTCCAAATAAGCAGGTGCTTGTTCCTCAAAAAATAGTCAAAATCTATCATACGTCACGATGAAGCTATGAGTTCAATTCAAAAGGGTCGCCACATTTCCGAAAAGTACTTATGGACCCAAACGGACACCGTATTCAAAAGTCACACTCAGTTTTTCGATCGCCGACGATCCAAGCATTACAAACAAGCAAGGGCTTGTTCTTCTACAAATGGCCAAAATCACTCATACGACTCGAGGAAATGGATGGGTTCAATCCAAAAAGATCGCTACATTTTTGAAAAGTACTTATGGGCCCAAAACAAACACCGTATGCAAAAGTCACACTCAGTTCTTCGATCGCCGACAATCTAAGCAATCCAAGTAAGTAAGTGCTTGTTCTTCCACAAACGACCGAAATCCCTCATACGTCACAAGGAAAAGGGTGGGTTCAATCCAAAAAGATCGCTAGATTTCCAAAAAGTACTTATGGGCCCAAAATGGACAACGTATACAAAAGTCACACTCAGTTCTTCGGTCGCCTACAATTCAATCGTTCCAAATAAGCAGGAGCTTGTTTTTCCAAAAATAGTCAAAATCTATCATACGTCACGACAAAGCTGTGAGTTCAATTCAAAAGGGTCGCCACATTTCTGAAAAGTACTTAAGGACCCAAAACGGACACCGTATGCGAAAGTTACACTCAGTTCTTCGATCGTCGACAATCCAAACATTCCAAATAAGCAACTTCTTGTTCTTCCACAAATGGCTGAGATCACTCATACGATGCGAGGAAAATGGTGGGATCAATCCAAAAGGATCGCTACATTTCCAAAACGTACTTATGGGCCCCAAATGGACACCATATGCAAAAGTTACACTCAGTTCTTCAATCGCAGAAAATCCAAGCATTCGAAATAAGCAAGTGCTTGTTGCTCCACAAATGGCCGACATCCCTCATACGTTGCGAGGAAAAGGATGGGTTCAATCCAAAAGTATCGCTACATTTAGAAAAAGTACTTATGGGCCCAAAACGGACACCGTATGCAAAAGTCACACTTAGTTCTTCGGTCGCCTACAATCCAACCGTTCCAAATAAGCAAGTGCTTGTTCTTCCAAAAAAAGTCAAAATCTATCATACGTCACGACGAAGCTGCGAGTTCAATTCAAAAGGGTCGCCATATTTCCGAAAAGTACTTATGGACCCAAAACGGACACCGTATGCAAAAGTCACACCCAGTTCTTCGATCGCCAACAATCCGAGCATTCCAAACAAGCAAAGGCTTGTTCTTCCACAAATGGCCAAAATCACTCATACGATGCAAGGAAAAGGGTGGGTTCAATCGAAAAGGATCGCTACATTTTTGAAAAGTACTTATGGGCCCAAAATGAACACCGTATGCAAAAGTCACACTCAGTTCTTCGATCGCCGACAATCCAAGCAATCCAAACAAGCAAGTGCTCGTTTTTCCACAAACGACCGAAATCCCTCATACGTTGTGAGGAAAAGGGTGGGTTCAATCCAAAAGTATCGCTACATTTTTGAAAAGTACTGATGGGCCCAAAACGGACACCGTATGCAAAAGTCACACTCAGTTCTTCGATCGCCGACAATCCAAGCATTCCAAATAAGCAAGTGCTTGTCGCTCCACAAATGGCCGAAATCCCTCATACATCACGAGGAAAAGGGTGGGTTCAATTCAACAGGATCGCTACATTTCTAAAAATTACTGATGGGACCAAGACGGACACCGTATGCAAAAGTCACACACAGTTCTTCGATCGTCGGCAATCCAAGCATTCAAAATAAGCAAGTGCTTGTTCTTCCACAAACGATCGAAATCCCTCATATGACGTGAGGAAAAGGATAGGTTCAATCCAAAAGGATTGCCAAATTTCAAAAAAGTACGTATGAGCCCAAAATGAACACCATATGTAAAAGTCACACTCAGTTCTTCAATTGTCGATAATCCAAGCAATCCAAATAAGCAAGTGCTTGTCTTTCCACAAATGATCGAAATCCCTCATACGTTGCAAGGGAAAGGGTGGGTTCAACCCAAAATTATCACTACATTTCCGAAAAGTATTGATGGGCCCAAAACGGACACCGTATGTAAAACTCACACTCAGTTCTTCGATCGTCGACAATCCAAGCATTCCAAATAAGCAAGTGCTTGTCGCTCCACAAATGGCCGAAATCCCTCATACATCACGAGGAAAAGGGTGGGTTCAATCCAAAAAGATCGCTACATTTCCAAAAAGTACTTATGGGACTAAAACGGACACCGTATGCAAAAGTCACACTCAGTTCTTCGGTCGCCTACAATCCAACCGTTCCAAATAAGCAGGTGCTTGTTCCTCTAAAAATAGTCAAAATCTATCATACGTCACGATGAAGCTGTGAGTTCAATTCAAAAGGGTCGCCACATTTTCGAAAAGTACTAATGGACCCAAAACGGACACCGTATACAAAAGTCACACTCAGTTTTTCGATCGCCGACAATCCAAGCATTAATAACAAGCAAGGGCTTGTTCTTCTACAAATGGCCAAAATCACTCATACGACGCGAGGAAATGGATGGGTTCAATCCAAAAAGATCGCTACATTTTTGAAAAGTACTTATGGGCCCAAAACAAACACCGTATGCAAAAGTCACACTCAGTTCTTCGATCGCCGACAATCTAAGCAATCCAAGTAAGTAAGTGCTTGTTCTTCCACAAACGAACTAAATCCCTCATACGTCACAAGGAAAAGGGTGGGTTCAATCCAAAAAGATCGCTACATTTCCAAAAAGTACTAATGGGCCCAAAATGGACAACGTATACAAAAGTCACACTCAGTTCTTCGGTCGCCTACAATCCAACCGTTCCAAATAAGCAGGTGCTTGTTTTTCCAAAAATAGTCAAAATCTATCATACGTCACGACGAAGCTGTGAGTTCAATTCAAAAGGGTCGCCACATTTCCTAAAAGTACTTAAGGACCCAAAACGGACACCGTATGTAAAGTCACACTCAATTTTTCGATCGCCAACAATCCAAGCATTACAAACAAGCAAGGGCTTGTTCTTCTACAAATGGCCAAAATCACTCATACGACGCTAGGAAAAGGGTGGGTTCAATCCAAAAAGATCGCTACCTTTCCGAAAAGTACTTATGGGTCCAAAACTAACACCGTATGCAAAAGTCACACTCAGTTCTTCGATCGCCGACAATCTAAGCATTCCAAATAAGGAAGTGCTTGTTCTTCCACAAACGACTGAAATCCCTCATACGTCACAAGGAAAAGGGTGGGTTCAATCCAAAAAGATCTCTACATTTCCAAAAAGTACTTATGGGCCCAAAATGGACAACGTATACAAAAGTCACACTCAGTTCTTCGATCGCCGACAATCCAACCACTACAAATAAGCAAGTGCTTGTTCTTCCAAAAATAGTCAAAATATGTCATACATCGCAGCGAAGCTATGAGTTCAATTCAAAAGGGTCGCTACATTTCCAAAAAGTACTTATGGGCCCAAAATGGACACCGTATGCGAAAGTTACACTCAGTTCTTCGATCGCCGACAATCCAAACATTCCAAATAAGCAACTTCTTGTTCTTCCACAAATGGCCGAGATCACTCATACGATGCGAGGAAAATGGTGGGATCAATCCAAAAGGATCGCTACATTTACAAAACGTACTTATGGGCCCCAAATGGACACCATATGTAAAAGTTACACTCAGTTCTTCAATCGCCGAAAATCCAAGCATTCGAAATAAGCAAGTGCTTGTTGCTCCACAAATGGCCGACATCCCTCATATGTTGCGAGGAAAAGGATGGGTTCAATCCAAAAGTATCGCTACATTTTCGAAAAGTACTGATTGGCTTAAAACGGACACCGTATGCAAAAGTCACACTCGGTTCTTCGATCGTCGACAATCCAAGCATTACAAACAAGCAAGGGCTTGTTCTTCTACAAATGGCCAAAATCACTCATACGACGCGAGGAAAAGGGTGGGTTCAATCCAAAAAGATCGCTAACTTTTCGAAAAGTACTTATGGGCCCAAAACGAACACCGTATGCAAAAGTCACACTCAGTTCTTCGATCGCCGACAATCTAAGCATTCCAAATAAGGAAGTGCTTGTTCTTCCACAAACGATCGAAATCCCTCATACGTCACAAGGAAAAGGGTGGGTTCAATCCAAAAAGATCGCTACATTTCCAAAAAGTACTTATGGGCCCAAAATGGACAACGTATACAAAAGTCACACCCAGTTCTTCGATCGCCGACGATCCAACCGCTACAAATAAGCAAGTACTTGTTCTTCCAAAAATAGTCAAAATCTGTCGTACATCGCAGCGAAGCTATGAGTTCAATTCAAAAGGGTCGCTACATTTCCAAAAAGTATTTATGGGCCCAAAACTTACACCGTATACAAAAGTCACACTCTGTTCTTTGATCGTCCACAATCCAACCGTTCCAAATAAGCAAGTGCTTGTTCTTCCAAAAATGGTAAAAATCCATCATACGTCATGGTGAAGCTGTGAGTTTAATTCAAAATTGTCGCTACATTTTCAAAAAGTACTTATGGGCCCAAAACGAATACCATATGCAAAAGTGACATTCAGTTCCTCGATCGCCGACAATCCAAGCATTCCAAATAAGCAACAGCTTGTTCTTCCACAAATGGCCAAGATCACTCATACGACTTGAGGAAAAGGGTGGGTTCAATCCAAACGGATCGCTACATTTCCGAAAAGTACTTATGGGCCCAAAACGGACAACGTTTGCAAAAGTCACACCCAGTTCTTTGATCGTCGACAATCCAAGCAATCCAAATAAGTAAGTGCCTGTTCTTCCACAAACTACTGAAATCCCTCATACGTCGTGAGGAAAATGATAGGTTCAATCGAAAAGCATCACTGCATTTTCGAAAAGTAATGATGGGCCTAAAACGGGCACCGTATGCAAAAGTCACACGCAGTTCTTCGATCGCCGACAATCCAAGCATTCCAAATAAGCAAGTGCTTGTCGCTCCACATATGCCCAAAATTCGTCATACGTCACGAGGAAAAGGGTGGGTTCAATCCAACAGGATCGCTGCATTTCTAAAAGTTACTGATCGGCCCAAAATGGACAACGTAGGCAAAAGTCATACCCAGTTCTTCGATCGCCGACAATCCAAGCATTCCAAACAAGCGAAGGCTTGTTCTTCCACAAATGGCCAAAATACTCATACGATGCAAGGGAAAGGGTGGGTTCAATCGAAAAGGATCGCTACATTTTTGAAAAGTACTTATGGGCCCAAAACGAACACCGTATGCAAAAGTCACACTCAGTTCTTCGATCGCCGACAATCCAAGCATTCCAAATAAGCAAGTGCTTGTTCTTCCACAAACGGCCGAGATCACTCATACGACGTGAGGAAAAGGGTGGGTTCAATCCAAAGGGATCGCTACTTTTTCGAAAAGTATTGATGGGCCCAAAAGGGACAACGTATGCAAAAGTCACACTCAGTTCTTCGATCATCGACAATCCAAGCATTCCAAATAAGCAAGTGCTTGTTCTTCCACAAACGACCGAAATCCCTCATATGTTGCGAGGAAAAGGGTGGGTTCAATCCAAAAGTATCGTTACATTTTCAAAAAGTAATTATGGGCCCAAAACGGACACCGTATGCAAAAGTCACACTCAGTTCTTCGATCGTCGACAATCCAAGCATTCAAAATAAGAAAGTGCTTGTCGCTCCACAAATGGCTGAAATCCCTCATACGTCACAAGGAAAAGAGTGGGTTCAATCCAAAAAGATCGCTACGTTTCCAAAAAGTACTTATGGGCCCAAAACGGACACCTTATGCAAAAGTCACACTCAGTTCTTCGGTCGCCGACAATCCAACCGTTCCAAATAAACAAGTGCTTGTTCTTCCAAAAATAGTCAAAATCTATCATACGTCATAGCGAAGCTGTGAGTTCAATTTAAAAATGTCGCTACATTTTCGAAAAGTGCTTATGGACCCAAAACGAACACCGTATGCAAAAGTCAAACTCAATTTTTCAATCGCCGACAATCAAAGCATTCCAAACAAGCAAGGGCTTGTTCTTCCCCAAATGGCCAAAATCACTCATACGACGCGAGGAAAAGGGTGGGTTCAATCCAAAAAGATCGCTACATTTTCGAAAAGTACTTATGGGCCCAAAACGAACACCATATGCAAAAGTAACACTCAGTTCTTCGATCGCCGACAATCTACGCATTCCAAATAAGCAAGCGCTTGTTCTTCCAAAAATGATCGAAATCCCCCATACGTCACAAGGAAAAGGGCGGGTTCAATCCAAAAAGATCGTTACATTTCCAAAAAGTACTTATGTGCCCAAAATGGACACCGTATGCAAAATTCACACTCAGTTCTTCGATCACCGATAATCCAACCGTTCCAAATAAGCAAGTGCTTGTTCTTCCAAAAATATTCAAAATCTATCATACGTCACGACGAAGCTATGAGTTCAATTCAAAAGGGTCGCTACATTTCCAAAAAGTACTTATGGGCCCAAAACGGACACCATATGCAAAAGTTACACTCAGTTCTTCGATCGCCGACAATCTAAGCATTCCAAATAAGCAACTTCTTGTTCTTCCACAAATGGCCGAGATCACTCATACGATGTGAGGAAAATGGTGGGATCAATCCAAAAGGATCGCTACATTTCCAAAACGTACTTATGGGCCCCAAATGGACACCATATGCTAAAGTCACACTCAGTTCTTCGATCGTCGACAATCCAAGCATTCGAAATAAGAAAGTGCTTGTAGCTCCACAAATGGCTGAAGTCCCTCATACATTGCGAGGAAAAGGGTGGGTTCAATCCAAAAGTATCGCTACATTTCTGAAAAGTATTGATGGGCCCGAAACGGACACCGTATGCAAAAGTTACACTCAATTCTTCGATCGCCGACAATCCAAGCATTCCAAATAAGCAACTTCTTGTTCTTCCACAAATGGTTGAAATCACTCATACGACGCAAGGAAAATGGTGGGATCAATCCAAAAGGATCGCTACATTTCGAAAACGTACTTATGGGCCCCAAATGGACACCATATGCAAAAGTCACATTCAGTTCTTCGATCGTCGACAATCCAAGCATTCCAAATAAGCAAGTGCTTGTCGCTCCACAAATGGCCGAAATCCCTCATCCATCACGAGGAAAAGGGTGGGTTCAATTCAACAGGATCGCTACATTTCTAAAAATTACTGATGGGACCAAGACGGACACCGTATGCAAAAGTCACACTCAGTTCTTCGATCGTCGGCAATCCAAGCATTCAAAATAAGCAAGTGCTTGTTCTTCCACAAACGATCGAAATCCCTCATATGACGTGAGGAAAAGGGTAGGTTCAATCCAAAAGGATTGCCAAATTTCAAAAAAGTACGTATGAGCCCAAAATGAACACCATATGTAAAAGTCACACTCAGTTCTTCGATCGTCGGCAATCCAAGCATTCAAAATAAGCAAGTGCTTGTTCTTCCACAAACGATCGAAATCCCTCATATGACGTGAGGAAAAGGGTAGGTTCAATCCAAAAGGATTGCCAAATTTCAAAAAAGTACGTATGAGCCCAAAATGAACACCATATGTAAAAGTCACACTCAGTTCTTCGATTGTCGATAATCCAAGCAATCCAAATAAGCAAGTGCTTGTCTTTCCACAAATGACCGAAATCCCTCATACGTTGCAAGGGAAAGGGTGGGTTCAACCCAAAATTATCGCTACATTTCTGAAAAGTACTGATGGGACTAAAACGGACACCGTATGCAAAAGTCGCACTCAGTTCTTCGATCGTCGACAATCCAAGCAATCCAAATAAGCACGTGCTTGTTGCTCCACAAATGGCTGAAGTCCCTCATACGTTACGAGGAAAAGGGTGGGTTCAATCCAAAAGTATCGTTACATTTTTGAAAAGTATTGATGGGCCCGAAATGGAAACCGTATGCAAAAGTTACACTCAATTCTTCGATCGCCGACAATCCGAGCATTCCAAATAAGCAACTTCTTGTTCTTCCACAAATGGCCGAGATCACTCATACGACGCGAGGAAAATGGTGGGATCAATCCAAAAGGATCGCTACATTTCCAAAACGTACTTATGGGCCCCAAATGGACACCATATGCAAAAGTCACATTCAGTTCTTCGATCGTCGACAATCCAAGCATTCGAAATAAGCAAGTGCTTGTTGCCCCACAAATGGCCGAAGTCCCTCATACGTTGCGAGGAAAAGGGTGGGTTCAATCCAAATGTATCGCTACATTTTTGAAAAGTACTGAGGGGCCCAAAACGGACGCCGTATGCAAAAGTCACACTCAATTCTTCGATCGCCGACAATCCAAGCATTCCAAATAAGCAAGTGCTTGTCACTCCACAAATGGCCGAAATCCCTCATACGTCACGAGGAAAAGGGTGGGTTCAATCCAACAGGATCGCTGCATTTCTAAAAATTACTGATGGGACCAAGACGGACACCGTATGCAAAAGTCACACACAGTTCTTCGATCGTCGGCAATCCAAGCATTCAAAATAAACAAGTGCTTGTTCTTCCACAAACGATCGAAATCCCTCATACGACGTGAGAAAAAGGGTAGGTTCAATCCAAAAGGATTGCCACATTTCCAAAAAGTACGTATGGGCCCAAAATGAACACCATATGTAAAAGTCACACTCAGTTCTTCGATCGTCGATAGTCCAAGCAATCCAAATAAGCAAGTGCTTGTCTTTCCACAAATGACCGAAATCCCTCATACGTTGCGAGGGAAAGGGTGGGTTCAATCCAAAAGTATCGCTACATTTCCGAAAAGTACTGATGGGCCTAAAACGGACACCGTATGCAAAAGTCGCACTCAGTTCTTCGATCGTCGCCAATCCAAGCAATCCAAATAAGCACGTGCTTGTTGCTCCACAAATGGCTGAAGTCCCTCATACGTTGCAAGGAAAAGGGTGGGTTCAATCCAAAAGTATAGCTACATTTCTGAAAAGTATTGATGGGCCCGAAACGGAAACTGTATGCAAAAGTAACACTCAATTCTTCGATCGATGACAATCAAAGCATTCCAAATAAGCAACTTCTTGTTCTTCCACAAATGGCCGTGATCACTCATACGACGCGAGGAAAATGGTGGGATCAATCCAAAAGGATCGCTACATTTCGAAAACGTACTTATGGGCCCCAAATGGACACCATATGCAAAAGTCACATTCAGTTCTTCGATCGTCGACAATCCAAGCATTCGAAATAAGCAAGTGCTTGTTGCTCCACAAATGGCCGAAGTCCCTCATACGTTGCGAGGAAAAGGGTGGGTTCAATCCAAAAGTATCGCTACATTTCTAAAAAGTACTGATGGGCCCAAAACGGACACCGTATACAAAAGTCACACTCAGTTCTTTGATCGCCGACAATCCAAGCATTCCAAATAAGCAAGTGCTTGTCGCTCCACAAATGGCCGAAATCCCTCATACATCATGAGGAAAAGGGTGGGTTCAATTCAACAGGATCGCTACATTTCTAAAAATTACTGATGGGACCAAGACGGACACCGTATGCAAAAGTCACACACAGTTCTTCGATCGTCGGCAATCCAAGCATTCAAAATAAGCAAGTGCTTGTTCTTCCACAAACGATCGAAATCCCTCATATGACGTGAGGAAAAGGGTAGGTTCAATCCAAAAGGATTGCCACATTTCCAAAAAGTACGTATGAGCCCAAAATGAACACCATATGTAAAAGTCACACTCAGTTCTTCGATCGTCGATAATCCAAGCAATCCAAATAAGCAAGTGCTTGTCTTTCCACAAATGATCGAAATCCCTCATACGTTGCGAGGGAAAAGGTGGGTTCAATCCAAAAGTATCGCTACATTTCCGAAAAGTACTGATGGGCCTAAAACGGACACCGTATGCAAAAGTCGCACTCAGTTCTTCGATCGTCGATAATCCAAGCAATCCAAATAAGCAAGTGCTTGTCTTTCCACAAATGATCGAAATCCCTCATACGTTGCGAGGAAAAGGGTGGGTTCAATCCAAAAGTATCGCTACATTTTTGAAAAGTATTGATGGGCCCGAAATGGAAACCGTATGCAAAAGTTACACTCAATTCTTCGATCGTCGACAATCCAAGCATTCCAAATAAGCAACTTCTTGTTCTTCCAGAAATGGCCGAGATCACTCATACGACGCGAGGAAAATGGTGGGATCAATCCAAAAGGATCGCTACATTTCCAAAACGTACTTATGGGCCCCAAATGGACACCACATGCAAAAGTCACATTCAGTTCTTCGATCGTCGACAATCCAAGCATTCGAAATAAGCAAGTGCTTGTTGCCCCCACAAATGGCCGAAGTGCCTCATACGTTGCGAGGAAAAGGGTGGGTTCAATCCAAATGTATCGCTACATTTTTGAAAAGTACTGAGGGGCCCAAAACGGACACCATATGCAAAAGTCACACTCAGTTCTTCGATCGCCGACAATCCAAGCATTCCAAATAAGCAAGTGCTTGTCACTCCACAAATGGCCGAAATCCCTCATACGTCACGAGGAAAAGGGTGGGTTCAATCCAACAGGATCGCTACATTTCTAAAAATTACTGATGGGACCAAGACGAACACCGTATGCAAAAGTCACACACAGTTCTTCGATCGTCGGCAATCCAAGCATTCAAAATAAACATGTGCTTGTTCTTCCACGAACGATCGAAATCCCTCATATGACGTGAGGAAAAGGGCAGGTTCAACGTAAAAGGATTGCCACATTTCCAAAAAGTACGTATGGGCCCAAAATGAACACCATAAGTAAAAGTCACACTCAGTTCTTCGATCGTCCATAATCCAAGCAATCCAAATAAGCAAGTGCTTGTCTTTCCACAAATGACCGAAATCCCTCATACGTTGCGAGGGAAAGGGTGGGTTCAATCCAAAAGTATCGCTACATTTTCGAAAAGTACTGATGGGCCTAAAACGGACACCGTATGTAAAAGTCGCACTCAGTTCTTCGATCGTCGCCAATCCAGGCAATCCAAATAAGCACGTGCTTGTTGCTCCACAAATGGCTGAAGTCCCTCATACGTCACGAGGAAAAGGGTGGGTTCAATCCAAAAGTATCGCTACATTTTTGAAAAGTATTGATGAGCCCGAAACGAAAACCGTATGCAAAAGTTACACTCAATTCTTCGATCGCCGACAACCCAAGCATTCCAAATAAGCAACTTCTTGTTCTTCCACAAATGGCCGAGATCACTCATACGACGCGAGGAAAATGGTGGGATCAATCCAAAAGGATCGCTACATTTCCAAAACGTACTTATGGGCCCCAAATGGACACCATATGCAAAAGTCACATTCAGTTCTTCGATCGTCGACAATCCAAGCATTCGAAATAAGCAAGTGCTTGTTGCCCCACAAATGGCCGAAGTGCCTCATACGTCGCGAGGAAAAGGGTGGGTTCAATCCAAATGTATCGCTACATTTTTGAAAAGTACTGAGGGGCCCAAAACGGACACCATATGCAAAAGTCACACTCAGTTCTTCGATCGCCGACAATCCAAGCATTCGAAATAAGCAAGTGCTTGTCACTCCACAAATGGCCGAAATCCCTCATACGTCACGAGGAAAAGGGTGGGTTCAATCCAACAGGATCTCTACATTTCTAAAAATTACTGATGAGACCAAGACGAACACCGTATGCAAAAGTCACACACAGTTCTTCGATCGTCGGCAATCCAAGCATTCAAAATAAACATGTGCTTGTTCTTCCACAAACGATCGAAATCCCTCATATGACGTGAGGAAAAGGGTAGGTTCAATCCAAAAGGATTGCCACATTTCCAAAAAGTACGTATGGGCCCAGAATGAACACCATAAGTAAAAGTCACACTCAGTTCTTCGATCGTCGATAATCCAAGCAATCCAAATAAGCAAGTGCTTGTCTTTCCACAAATGACCGAAATCCCTCATACGTTGCGAGGGAAAGGGTGGGTTCAATCCAAAAGTATCGCTACATTTTCGAAAAGTACTGATGGGCCTAAAACGGACACCGTATGCAAAAGTCGCACTCAGTTCTTCGATCGTCGCCAATCCAAGCAATCCAAATAAGCACGTGCTTGTTGCTCCACAAATGGCTGAAGTCCCTCATACATTGCGAGGAAAAGGGTGGGTTCAATCCAAAAGTATCGCTACATTTTTGAAAAGTATTGATGGGCCCGAAACGGAAACCGTATGGAAAAGTTACACTTAATTCTTCGATCGTCGACAATCAAAGCATTCCAAATAAGCAACTTCTTGTTCTTCCACAAATGGCCGAGATCACTCATACGACGCAAGGAAAAGGGTGGGTTCAATCCAAAAGTATCGCTACATTTTTGAAAAGTACTGATGGGCCCAAAACGGACACCGTATGTAAAAGTCACACTCAGTTCTTTGATCGCCGACAATCCAAGCATTCCAAATAAGCAACTTCTTGTTCTTCCACAAATGGCCGAAGTCCCTCATACGTTGCGAGGAAAAGGGTGGGTTCAATCCAAAAGTATCGCTACATTTTTGAAAAGTACTGATGGGCCCAAAACGGACACCGTATGTAAAAGTCACACTCAGTTCTTTGATCGCCGACAATCCAAGCATTCCAAATAAGAAAGTGCTTGTCACTCCACAAATGGCCGAAATCCCTCATACGTCACGAGGAAAAGGGTGGGTTCAATCCAATAGGATCGCTGCATTTCTAAAAATTATTGATGGGACCAAGACGGACACCGTATGCAAAAGTCACACACAGTTCTTCGATCGTCGGCAATCCAAGCATTCAAAATAAGCAAGTGCTTGTTCTTCCACAAACGATCGAAATCCCTCATATGTTGCGAGGGAAAGGGTGGGTTCAATTCAAAAGGGTCGCTAATTTCCAAAAAGTACTTATGGGCCAAAGATGGACACCGTATGCAAAAGTCACACTCAGTTCTTCGATCGCTGACAATCCCAGCAATCCAAATAAGAAAGTGCTTGTTCTTCCACAAATGACCGAAATCCCTCATATGTTGCGAGGAAAAGGGTGGGTTCAATCCAAAAGTATCGCTAAATTTCCAAAAAGTACTGATGGGCCTAAAACGGACACCGTATGCAAAAGTCACACTCAGTTCTTCGATCGTCGACAATTCAAGCATTTCGAATAAGCAAGTGCTTGTCGCTCGACAAATGGTTGAAATCCCTCATACGTCATGGCAAAGCAGTGAGTTCAATTCAAAAGGGTCGCTACATTTCCAAAAAGTACTTATGGGCCCAAAATGGACACCGTAGGCAAAAGTCACACTCAGTTCTTCGATCGCCGACAATCCAACCGTTCCAAATAAGTGCTTGTTTTTCGAAAAATGGCCAAAATCTGTCATACGTCACAGCGAATGTGAGTTCAACTCAAAAGGGTCGCCACATTTCCAAAAAGTACTTATGCGCCCAAAACGGACACCGTATACGAAAGTTACACTCAGTACTTCGATCGCCGACAATCTAAGCATTCCAAATAAGCAACCGTTTGTTCTGCCACAAATGGCCGAGATCACTCATACGATGCAAGGAAAAGGGTGGGTTCAATCCAAAATGATCGCTACATTTTCAAAAAGTACTTATGGGCCCAAAACGGACACCGTATGCAAAAGTCACACTCAGTTCTTCGATCGTCCACAATCCAAGCATTCCAAATAAGCAAGTACTTTTTGCTCCAAAAATGGTCAAAATCCGTCACATGTTGCGTGGAAAATGATGGGTTCAATCCATAAGGATCACAACATTTCCGAAAAGTACTGATGGGCCCAAAATGGACACCGTATGCAAAAGTCACACTCAGTTCTTCGATCGCCGACAATCCAAGCATTACAAATAAGCAAGTGCTTGTCGCTCCGAAAATGGCTGAAATCCCTCATAAGTCATGAGGAAAACGGTGGGTTCAATCCAATAGGATCGCTACATTTCATAAAATTATTGATGGGCCCAAAACGGACACCATATGCAAAAGTCACACTCAGTTCTTCAATCGCCGACAATCCAACCGTTCCAAATAAGCAAGTGCTTGTTCTTCAAAAAATGGCCAAAATCTGTCATATGTCATAGCAAATGTGAGTTCTATTCAAAAGGGTCGCTACATTTCCAAAAAGTACTTATGCGCCCAAAACGGACACCGTATACGAAAGTTACACTCAGTACTTCGATCGCCGACAATCCAAGCATTCCAAATAAGCAACCGTTTGTTCTGCCACAAATGGCCGAGATCACTCATACGATGCAAGGAAAAGGGTGGGTTCAATCCAAAATGATCGCTACATTTTCAAAAAGTACTTATGGGCCCAAAACGGACACCGTATGCAAAAGTCACACTCAGTTCTTCGATCGTCCACAATCCAAGCATTCCAAATAAGCAAGTACTTTTTGCTCCACAAATGGTCAAAATCCGTCACATGTTGCGTGGAAAATGATGGGTTCAATCCGTAAGGATCACAACATTTCCGAAAAGTACTGATGGGCCCAAAATGGACACCGTATGCAAAAGTCACACTCAGTTCTTCGATCGCCGACAATCCAAGCATTACAAGTAAGCAAGAGCTTGTCGCTCCGTAAATGGCTGAAATCCCACATAAGTCACGAGGAAAACGATGGGTTCAATCCAACAAGATCGCCACAATTCAAAAAATTACTGATGGACCCAAAACGGACGCCGTATGCAAAAGTCACACTCAGTTCTTCGATCGTCGACAATCCAACCGTTCCAAATAAGCAAGTGCTTCTTCAAAAGTCACACTCAGTTCTTCGATCGTCGACAATCCAAGCATTCAAAGGGCCGAAATCCCTCATACATTGCGAGAAAAAGGGTGGGTTCAATCCAACAGGATCGCTACATTTTCGAAAAGTACTGATGGGCCCAAAACGGACACCGTATGCAAAAGTCACACCCAGTTCTTCGATCGCCGACAATCCGAGCATTCCAAACAAGCAAAGGCTTGTTCTTCCACAAATGGCCAAAATCACTCATACGATGCAAGGAAAAGGGTGGGTTCAATCGAAAAGGATCGCTACATTTTCGAAAAGTACTTATGGGCCCAAAACGAACACCGTATGCAAAAGTCACACTCAGTTCTTCGATCGCCGACAATCCAAGCATTCCAAATAAGCTAGTGCTTGTTCTTCTACAAACGGACGAGAACACTCATACGACATGAGGGAAAGGGTGGGTTCAATCCAAAAGGATCGCTACTTTTTCGAAAAGTACTTATGGGCCCAAAACGAACACCGTAGGCAAAAGTCACACTCAGTTCTTCGATCACCGACAATCTAAGCATTCCAAATAAGCAAGTGATTGTTCCTCCACAAATGACCGAAATCCTCCATACATCACAAGGAAAGGGATGGGTTCAATCCAAAAAGATCGATACATTTCCAAAAAGTACTTATGGGCCCAAAGTGGACACCGTATGCAAAATTCACACTCAGTTCTTCGATCATCGACAATCCAACCGTTCCAAATAAGCAAATGCTTGTTCTTCCAAAAATAGTCAAAATCTGTCATACATCACGATGAAGCTATGAGTTCAATTCAAAAGGGTCGTTACATTTCCAAAAAGTACTTATGGGCCCAAAACGGACACCGTATGCAAAAGTTACACTCAGTTCTTCGATCGCCGACAATCCAAGCATTCCAAATAAGCAACTTCTTCTTCTTCCACAAATGGCTGAGATCGCTCATACGATGCGAGGAAAATGGTGGGATCAATCCAAAAGGATCGCTACATTTCCAAAACACACTTATGGGACCCAAATGGACACCATATGCAAAAGTCACACTCAGTTCTTCGATCGCCGGCAATCCAAGCATTCAAAATAAGCAAGTGCTTGTTGCTCCGCAAATGGCTGAAGTCCCTCATACGTCGCGAGGAAAAGGGTGGGTTCAATCCAAAAGTATCGTTACATTTCCGAAAAGTACTGATGGGCCCAAAATGAACACTGTAGGCAAAAGTCACACTCCGTTCTTCGATCGTCGACAATCCAAGCATTCCAAACAAGCAAGGGCTTGTTGTTCCACAAATGGCCAAAATCACTCATACGACGTGAGGGAAAGGGTGGTTCAATCCAAAAGGATCGCTACATTTCTGAAAAGTACTTATAGGCCCAAAACGAACACCGTATGCAAAAGTCACACTCAATTCTTCGATCGTCGACAATCTAAGCATTTCAAATAAGCAAGTGCTTGTTCTTCGACAAACGATCGAAATCCCTCATACGTCACAAGGAAAAGGGTGGGTTTAATCCAAAAGGATCACTACATTTCCAAAAAGTACTTATGGGCCCAAAACTTACACCGTATACAAAAGTCACACTCTGTTCCTCGATCGCCGACAATCCAACCGTTCTAAATAAGCAAGTGCTTGTTCTTCCAAAAATGATAAAAATCCATCATACGTCATGGCGAAGCTGTGAGTTCAATTTAAAATTGTCGCTACATTTCCAAAAAGTACTTATGGGCCCAAAACAGACACCATATGCAAAAGTGACAATCAATTCTTCGATCGCCGACAATCCAAGCATTCCAAATAAGCAACAGCTTGTTCTTCCACAAATGGCCAAGATCATTCATACGATCTGAGGAAAAGGATGGGTTCAATCCAAAAAGGATCGCTACATTTTCGAAAATTACTTATGAGCCCAAAACGGACACCGTATGCAAAAGTCACACTCAGTTCTTCGATCGCCGACAATCCAAGCATTCCAAATAAGCAAGTGCTTGTTGCTCCACAAATGGCCAAAATTCCTCATACGTCACGAGGAAAAGGATGGGTTCAATCCAACAGGATCACTACATTTCTGAAAATTACTGATGGGCCCAAAACGGACACCGTATGTAAAAGTCACACCCAGTTCTTCGATCGTCGACAATCCGAGCATTTCAAACAAGCAAAGGCTTGTTCTTCCACAAATGGCCAAAATCACTCATACGATGCAAGGAAAAGGGTGGGTTCAATCGAAAAGGATCGCTACATTTTTGAAAAGTACTTCTGCGCCCAAAACGAACACCGTATGCAAAAGTCACACACAGTTCTTCGATCGCCGACAATCCAAGCATTCCAAATAAGTAAGTGCTTGTTCTTCCACAAACGACCAAAATCCCCCATACGTCACAAGGAAAAGGGTGGGTTCAATCCAAAAAGATTGCTACATTTCCAAAAAGTACTTATGGGCCCAAAATGGACACCGTATGCAAAATACACACTCAGTTCTTCGATTGCCGACAATCCAACCGTTCCAAATAAGCAAGTGCTTGTTCTTCCAAAAATAGTCAAAATCTGTCATACGTCACGACGAAGCTATGAGTTCAACTCAAAAGGGTCGCTACATTTCCAAAAAGTGCTTATGGGCCCAAAACGGACATCGTATGCAAAAGTTACACTCAGTTCTTCGATCGCCGACAATCCAAGCATTCAAAATAAGCAACTTCTTGTTCTTCCACAAATGGCCGAGATCACTCATACGATGCGAGGAAAATGGTGGGATCAATCCAAAAGGATCGCTACATTTCCAAAATGTACCTATGGGCCCCAAATGGACACCATATGCAAAAGTCACATTCAGTTCTTCGATCGTCGACAATCCAAGCATTCGAAATAAGCAAGTGCTTGTTGCTCCACAAATGGCCAAAGTCCCTCAAACGTTGCGAGGAAAAGGGTGGGTTCAATCTAAAAGTATCGCTACATTTCTGAAAAGTACTGATGGGCCCAAAACGGACACCGTATGCAAAAATCACACTCAGTTCTTCGATCGCTGACAATCCAAGCATTCCAAATAAGCAAGTGCTTGTCGCTCCACAAATGGCCGAAATCCCTCATACGTCATATGGAAAAGGGTGGGTTCAATCCAACGGGATCGCTACATTTTTGAAAATTACTAATGGGCCCAAGACGGACACCGTATGTAAAAGTCACACTCAGTTCTTCGATCGTCGGAAATCCAAGCATTCAAAATAAGCAAGTGCTTGTTCTTCCACAAACGATTAAAATCCCTCATACGATGCGAGGAAAAGGGGAGGTTCAATCCAAAAGGATCGCCACATTTCCAAAAAGTACTTATGGGCACAAAACGAACACCATATTTAAAAGCCACACTCAGTTCTTCTATTGTCGACAATCCAAGCAATCCAAATAAGTAACTGCTTATTTTTCCACGAACGATCGAAATCCCTCATACGTTGCGAGGAAAAGGGTGGGTTCAATCCAAAAGTATCGCTAAATTTTCGGAAAGTACTGATGGGCCCAAAACGGACACCGTATGCAAAGGTCACACTCAGTTCTTTGATCGTCGACAATCCAAGCATTCCGAATAAGCAAGTGCTTGTCGCTCCACAAATGGCCGAAATCCCTCATACGTCATGAGGAAAAGGGTGGGTTCAATCCAATAGGATCGCTACATTTCTGAAAATTACTGATGGGCCCAAGACGGACACCGTATGCAAAAGTCACACACAGTTCTTCGATCATCGGCAATCCAAGCATTCAAAATAAGCAAGTGCTTGTTCTTCCACAAACGATCAAAATCCCTCATACGATGCGAGGAAAAGGATAGGTTCAATCCAAAAGGATCGCCACATTTCCAAAAAGTACTTATGGGCCCAAAACGAATACCATATGTAAAAGTCACACTCACTTCTTCGATCGCCGACAATCCAAGCACTCCAAATAAGCAAGTGCTTATTTTTCCACAAACGATTGAAATCCCTCGTACGTTGCGAGGAAAAGGGTGGGTTCAATCCAAAAGAATCGCTACATTTTCTAAAAGTACTGATGGGCCCAAAACGGACACCGTATGCAAAACTCACACTCAGTTCTTCGATCGTCGACAATCCAAGCATTCCAAATAAGCAAGTGCTTGTCGCTCCACAAATGGTCGAAATCCCTCATACATCACGAGGAAAAGGGTGGGTTCAATCCAAAAAGATCGCTACATTTCCAAAAAGTACTTATGGGACTAAAGCGGACACCGTATGCAAAAGTCACACTCAGTTCTTCGGTCGCCTACAATCCAACCGTTCCAAATAAGCAAGTGCATGTTCTTCCACAAACGATCGAAATCCCTCATACGAAGCGAGGAAAAGGGTAGGTTCAATCCAAAAGGGTCGCCACATTTCCAAAAAGTACTTATGGGCCCAAAATGAACACCATATGTAAAAGTCACACTCAATTCTTCGATCGTCGACAATCCCAAGCAATCCAAATAAGCAAGTGCTTGTTTTTCCACAAACGATCGAAATCCCTCATACGTTGCGACAAAAGGGTGGGTTCAATGCAAAAGTATCGCTACATTTTTGGAAAGTACTGAGGGGCCCAAAACGGACACCGTATGCAAAAGTCACACTCAGTTCTTCGATCGCCGACAATCCAAGCATTCCAAATAAGCAAGTACTTGTCACTCCACAAATGGCCGAAATCCCTCATACGTCACGACGAAAAGGGTGGGTTCAATCCTACAGGATCGCTACATTTCTGAAATTTACTGATGGCCCCAAGATGGACACCGTATGCAAAAGTCAATCTCAGTTCTTCGATCGTCGGCAATCGAAGCATTCAAAATAAGCAAGTGCTTGTTCTTCCACAAACGATCGAAATCCCTCATACGACGCGAGGAAAAGGGTAGGTTCAATCCAAAAGGATCGCCACATTTCCAAAAAGTACTTATGGGCCCAAAACGAACACTATATGTAAAAGTCACACTCAGTTCTTCGATCGTCGACAATCTAAGCAATCCAAATAAGCAAGTGCTTGTTTTTCCAAAAACGATCGAAATCCCTCATACGTTGCGAGGAAAAGGGTGGGTTCCATCCAAAAGTATCGCTACATTTTCGAAGAGTACTGGTGGGCCCAAAATGGACACCGTATGCAAAAGTCACACTCAGTTCTTCGATCGTCGACAATCCAAGCATTCCAAGTAAGAAAATGCTTGTCGCTCGACAAATGGCTGAAATCCCGCATTCGTCGTGAGGAAAAGGATTTGTTCAATCCAAAAGTATCGCTACATTTTTGAAAATTACTGATGGGCCCAAAACAGACACCGTATGCAAAAGTCACTCTCAGTTCTTCGATCGCCAACAATCCAAGCATTTCAAACAAGCAAGGGCTTGTTCTTCCAGAAATGGCCGAAATCACTCATACGACACGAGGAAAAGGGTGGGTTCAATCCAAAATGATTGCTACATTTCCAAAAAGTACTTATGGGCCCAAAACGAACACCGTATGTAAAAGTCACACTCGGTTCTTCGATTGCCGACAATATAAGCATTCCAAATAAGCAAGTGCTTGTTCTTCCACAAACGATCGAAATCCCTCATAAGACGCGAGGAAAAGGGTTGGTTCAATCCAAAAGGATCGCCACTTTTCCAAAAAGTACTTATGGGCCCAATACGAACACCATATGTGAAAATCACACTCAGTTCTTCGATCGCCGACAATCCAAGCAATCCAAATAAGCAAGTGATTGTTTTTCCACAAATGACCGAAATCCCTCATACGTTGCGAGGAAAAGGGTAGGTTCAATCCAAAAGTATCGCTACATTTCCGAAAAGTACAGATGGACCCAAAACGGACACCGTATGCAAAAGTCACACTCAGTTCTTCGATCGTCAACAATCCAAGCATTCCAAATAAGCAAGTGCTTGTCGGTCCACAAATGGCCAAAATCCCTCATACGTCATGAGGAAAAGGGTGGGTTCAATCCAAAAAGATCGCTACATTTCCAAAAAGTACTTATGGGCCCAAAACGGACACCGTATGCAAAAGTCACACTCAGTTCTTCTGTCGCCTACAATCCAACCGTTCCAAATAATCAAGTGCTTGTTCTTCCAAAAATAATCAAAATCTATCATACGTCACGGTGAAGCTGTGAGTTCAATTCGAAAGGGTCGCTACATTTCTGAAAAGTACTTATGGACCCAAAACGGACACCGCATGCAAAAGTCACACTCAATTTTTCGATCGCCGACAATCCAGGTGCTTGTTGCTCCACAAATGGACGAAGTCCCTCATACGTTGAGAGTTAAAGGGTGGGGTCAATCCAAAAGTCTCGCTACATTTTCGAAAAGTACTGATGGGTCCAAAATGGACACCGTATGCAAAAGTCACACTCAGTTCTTTGATCGCCGACAATCCAAGCATTCCAAATATGCAAGTGCTTGTCGCTCCACAAATGGCCAAAATCCCTAATACATCACGATGAAAAGGGTGGGTTCAGTCCAACAGGACCACTACATTTCTGAAAATTACTGATGGGACCAAGACGGACACAGTACGCAAAAGTTACACGCAGTTATTCGATCGTCGGCAATCCAAGCATTCAAAATAAGCAAGTTCTTGTTCTTCCACAAACGATCGAAATCCCTCATACGACGCGAGGAAAAGGGTAGGTTCAATACAAAAGGATTGCCACATTTCCAAAAAGTACTTATGGGCCCAAAACGAACACCATATGTAAGAGTCACACTCTGTTCTTCGATCGCTGACAATCCAAGCAATCCAAATAAGCAAGTGCTTATCTTTCCACAAATGGCCGAAATCCCTCATACGTTGAGAGGAAAAGGGTAGGTTCAATCCAAAAGTATCGCTACATTTCCAAAAAGTATTGATGGGCCCAAAACGAACACCGTATGCAAAAGTCGAACTCAGTTCTTCGATTGTCTACAATCCAAGCATTCCAAATAAGCAAGTGCTTGTCTCTCCACAAATGGCCAAAATCCCTCATATGTCACGAGGAAAAGGGTGGGTTCAATTCAAAAGGGTCGCTACATTTTCAAAAAGTACTTATGGGCCCAAAATGGACACCGTATGCAAAAGTCACACTCAGTTCTTTGATCGCCGACAATCCAAGCAATCCAAATAAGCAAGTGCTTGTTCGTCCACAAACGACCGAAATCCCTCATACGTTGTGAGGAAAAGGGTGTGTTCAATCCAAAAGTATTGCTAAATTTCCAAAAAGTACTGATGGGCCCAAAATGGACACCATATACAAAAGCCACACTCAGTTCTTCGATCGCCGACAATCCAAGCATTACAAATAAGCAAGTGCTTGTCGCTCCGCAAATGGCTGAAATCCCTCATAAGTCATGAGGAAAACGGTGGGTTCAATCCAATAGGATCGCTACATTTCATAAAATTATTGATGGGCCCAAAATGGACACCATATGCAAAAGTCACACTCAGTTCTTTGATCGCCGACAATCCAACTGTTCCAAATAAGCAAGTGCTTGTTCTTTAAAAAATGGCCAAAATCTGTCATACGTCATAGCAAATGTGAGTTCATTCAAAAGGGTCGCTACATTTCCAAAAAGTACTTATGGGCCCAAAACGGACACCGTATGCGAAAGTTACACTCAGTACTTCGATCACCGACAATCCAAGCATTCCAAATAAGCAACCGTTTGTTCTTCCACAAATGGCCGAGATCACTCATACGATGCAAGGAAAAGGGTGGGTTCAATCCAAAATGATCGCTACATTTCCAAAAAGTACTTATGGGCCCAAAACGGACACCGTATGCAAAAGTCACACTCAGTTCTTTGATCGTGGACAATCCAAGAATTCCAAATAAGCAAGTACTTTTTGCTCCACAAATGGTCAAAATCCGTCACATGTTGCGTGGAAAATGATGGGTTCAATCCATAAGGATCACAACATTTCCAAAAAGTACTGATGGGCCCAAAATGAACACCGTATGCAAAAGTCACACTCAGTTCTTCGATCGCCGACAATCGAAGCATTGCAAATAAGCAAGTGATTGTCGCTCCGTAAATGGCTGAAATCCTACAAAAGTCATAAGGAAAACGGTTGGTTCAATCCAACAGGATCGCCACAATTCAAAGAATTACTGATGGGCCCAAAACGGACACCGTATGCAAAAGTCACACTCAGTTCTTCGATCGCCGACAATCCAACCGTTCCAAATAAGCAAGTGCTTGTTCAAAAGTCACACTCAGTTCTTCGATCGCCGACAATCCAAGCATTCCAAAGAAGCAAGTGCTTGTCGCTCCACAACGGGCCGAAATCCCTCATACGTTGCAAGGAAAAGGGTGGGTTCAATCCAACAGGATCGCTACATTTCCAAAAAGTACTGATGGGCCCAAAACGGACACCGTATGCAAAAGTCGCACCCAGTTCTTCGATCGCCAACAATCCGAGCATTCCAAACAAGCAAAGGCTTGTTCTTCCACAAATGGCAAAAATCACTCATTTGATGCAAGGAAAAGGGTGGGTTCAATCGAAAAGGATCGCTACATTTTCGAAAAGTACTTATGGGCCCAAAACGAACACCGTATGCAAAAGTCACACTCAGTTCTTCGATCGCCGACAATCCAAGCATTCCAAATAAGCTAGTGCTTATTCTTCTACAAACGGTCGAGATCACTCATACGACGTGAGGGAAAGGGTGGGTTCAATCCCAAAGGATCGCTACTTTTTCGAAAAGTACTTATGGGCCCAAAACGAACACTGTATGCAAAAGTCACACTCAGTTCTTCGATCACCGACAATCTAAGCATTCCAAATAAGCAAGTGCTTGTTCCTCCACAAACGATCGAAATCCTCCATACATCACAAGGAAAGGGGTGGGTTCAATCCAAAACGAACGCTACATTTCCAAAAAGTACTTATGGGCCCAAAATGGACACCGTATGCAAAATTCACACTCAGTTCTTCAATCATCGACAATCCAACCGTTCCAAATAAGCAAGTGCTTGTTCTTCCAAAAATAGTCAAAATCTGTCATACGTCATGATGAAGCTATGAGTTCAATTCAAAAGGGTCGCTACATTTCCAAAAAGTACTTATGGGCCCAAAACGGACACCGTATGCAAAAGTTACACTCTGTTCTTCGATCGTCGACAATCCAAGCATTCCAAATAAGCAACTTCTTGTTCTTCCACAAATGGCCGAGATCACGCATACGATGCGAGGAAAATGGTGGGATCAATCCAAAAGGATCGCTACATTTCCAAAACACACTTATGGGACCCAAATGGACACCATATGCAAAAGTCACACTCAGTTCTTCCATCGTCGACAATCTAAGCATTCAAAATAAGCAAGTGCTTGTTGCTCCACAAATGGCTGAAGTCCCTCATACGTTGCGAGGAAAAGGGTGGGTTCAATCCAAAAGTATCGCTACATTTCCGAAAAGTACTGATGGGCCCAAAATGAACAACGTAGGCAAAAGTCACACTCCATTCTTCGATCTCCGACAATCCAAGCATTCCAAACAAGCAAGGGCTTGTTGTTCCACAAATGGCCAAAATCACTCATACGACGTGAGGGAAAGGGTGGGTTCAATCCAAAAGGATCGCTACATTTTTGAAAAGTACTTATGGGCCCAAAACGAACATCGTATGCAAAAGTCACACTCAATTCTTCGATCGTCGACAATCTAAGCATTTCAAATAAGCAAGTACTTGTTCTTCCACAAACGATCGAAATCCCTCATACGTCACAAGGAAAAGGGTGGGTTTAATCCAAAAGGATCGCTACATTTCCAAAAAGTACTTATGGGCCCAAAACTTACACCATATACAAAAGTCACACTCTGTTTTTCGATCGCCGACAATCCAACCGTTCCAAATAAGCAAGTGCTTGTTCTTCCAAAAATGGCAAAAATCCATCATACGTCACGGCGAAGCTGTGAGTTCAATTCAAAATGGTCGTTAAATTTCCAAAAAGTACTTATGGGCCCAAAACGGACACCATATGCAAAAGTGACAATCAATTCTTCGATCGTCGACAATCCAAGCATTCCAAATAAGCAACAGCTTGTTCTTCCACAAATGGCCAAGATCATTCATACGACCTGAGGAAAAGGATGGGTTCAATCCAAAAGGATCGCTACATTTTCGAAAAGTCCTTATCGCTCCACAAATGGCCGAAATCCCTCATATGTCACGAGGAAAAGGGTGGGTACAATCCAAAAAGATCGCTACATTTCCAAAAAGTACTTATGGGACCAAAACGGACACCGTATGCAAAAGTCACACTCAGTTCTTCGATCGCCGACAATCCAAGCATTCCAAATAAGCAAGTGCTTGTCGCTCCACAAATGGCCAAAATCCCTCATACATCACGAAGGAAAGGATGGGTTCAATCCAACAGGATCGCTACATTTCTGAAAATTACTGATGGGCCCAAAATGGACACCGTATGCAATAGTCACACCCAGTTCTTCGATCGCCGACAATCCGAGCATTTCAAACAAGCAAAGGCTTGTTCTTCCACAAATGGCCAAAATCACACATACAATGCAAGGAAAAGGGTGGGTTCAATCGAAAAGGATCGCTACATTTTTGAAAAGTACTTATGGGCCCAA
Organism: Olea europaea var. sylvestris; assembly: GCF_002742605.1. NCBI lineage: Eukaryota > Viridiplantae > Streptophyta > Magnoliopsida > Lamiales > Oleaceae > Olea > Olea europaea. Next base: position 36,285 of record NW_019247353.1, on the reverse strand, counting down.
AACGAACACCGTATGCAAAAGTCACACACAGTTCTTCGATCGCCGACAATCCAAGCATTCCAAATAAGTAAGTGCTTGTTCTTCCACAAACGACCAAAATCCCCCATACGTCACAAGGAAAAGGGTGGGTTCAATCCAAAAAGATTGCTACATTTCCAAAAAGTACTTATAGGCCCAAAATGGACACCGTATGCAAAATACAAACTCAGTTCTTCGATTGCCGACAATCCAACCGTTCCAAATAAGCAAGTGCTTGTTCTTCCAAAAATAGTCAAAATCTGTCATACGTCACGACAAAGCTATGAGTTCAATTCAAAAGGGTCGCTACATTTCCAAAATGTACTTATGGGCCCAAAACGGACACAGTATGCAAAAGTCACACTCAGTTCTTCGATCGCCGACAATCCAAGCATTCAAAATAAGAAACTTCTTGTTCTTCCACAAATGGCCGAGATCACTCATACGATGCGAGGAAAATGGTGGGATCAATCCAAAAGGATTGCTACATTTCCAAAACGTACTTATGGGCCCCAAATGGACACCGTATGCAAAAGTCATACTCAGTTCTTCAATCGTCGACAATCCGAGCATTCGAAATAAGCAAGTGCTTGTTGCTCCACAAATGGCTGAAGTCCCTCATACGTTGCGAGGAAAAGGGTGGGTTCAATCCAAAAGTGTCGCTACATTTCCGAAAAAAATTGATGGCCCAAAACGGACACCGTATGCAAAAGTTACACTCAGTTCTTCGATCACCGACAATCTAAGCATTCCAAATAAGCAACTTCTTGTTCTTCCAAAAATGGCCGAGATCACTCATACGACGCGAGGAAAATGGTGGGATCAATCCAAAAGGATCGCTATATTTCGAAAACGTACTTATGGGCCCTAAATGGACACCATATGCAAAAGTCACATTCAGTTCTTCGATCGTCGACAATCCAAGCATGCGAAATAAGCAAGTGCTTGTTGCTCCACAAATGGCCGAAGTCCCTCACACGTTACGAGGAAAAGGGTGGGTTCAATCCAAAAGTATCATTACATTTTCGAAAAGTACTGATGGGCCCAAAACGGACACCGTATGCAAAAGTTACACTCAGTTCTTCGATCGCCGACAATCCAAGCATGCGAAATAAGCAAGTGCTTGTTCTTCCACAAACGATCGAAATCCCTCATACGACGCGAGGAAAAGGGTAGGTTCAATCCAAAAGTATCATTACATTTTCGAAAAGTACTGATGGGCCCAAAACGGACACCGTATGCAAAAGTTACACTCAGTTCTTCGATCGCCGACAATCCAAGCATGCGAAATAAGCAAGTGCTTGTTCTTCCACAAACGATCGAAATCCCTCATACGACGCGAGGAAAATGGTGGGATCAATCCAAAAGGATCGCTATATTTCGAAAACGTACTTATGGGCCCAAAATGAACACCATATGTAAAAGTCACACTCAGTTCTTCGATCGTCGACAATCCAAGCAATCCAAATAAGCAAGTGCTTATCTTTCCACAAACGATCGAAATCCCTCATACGTTGCGAGGAAAAAGGTGGGTTCAATCCAAAAGTATCGCTAAATTTTCGAAAAGTACTGATGGGCCCAAAATGGACACCGTATGCAAAAGTCACACTCAGTTCTTCGATCGCCGACAATCCAAGCATTCCAAATAAGCAAGTGCTTGTCGCTCCACAAATGGCCGAAATCCCTCATACGTCACGAGGAAAAGGGTGGGTTCAATCCAAAAGTATCGCTAAATTTTCGAAAAGTACTGATGGGCCCAAAATGGACACCGTATGCAAAAGTCACACTCAGTTCTTCGATCGCCGACAATCCAAGCATTCCAAATAAGCAAGTGCTTGTCGCTCCACAAATGGCCGAAATCCCTCATACGTCACGAGGAAAAGGGTGGGTTCAATCCAAAAGTATCGCTAAATTTTCGAAAAGTACTGATGGGCCCAAAATGGACACCGTATGCAAAAGTCACACTCAGTTCTTCGATCGCCGACAATCCAAGCATTCCAAATAAGCAAGTGCTTGTCGCTCCACAAATGGCCGAAATCCCTCATACGTCACGAGGAAAAGGGTGGGTTCAATACAATAGGATCGCTACATTTCTGAAAATTAATGATGGGCCCAAGACGGACACCGTATGCAAAAGTCACACTCAGTTCTTCGATCGTCGGCAATCCAAGCATTCAAAATAAGCAAGTGCTTGTTCTTCCACAAACGATCGAAATCCCTCATACGACGTGAGGAAAAGGGTAGGTTCAATCCAAAAGGATCGCCACATTTCCAAAAAGTACTTATGGGCCCAAAACGAATACCATATGTAAAAGTCACACTCAGTTCTTCGATCGCCAACAATCCAAGCAATCCAAATATGCAAGCGCTTGTTTTTCCACAAACGATTGAAATCCCTCATACATTTCGAGGAAAAGGGTGGGTTCAATCCAAAAGTATCGCTACATTTTTGAAAAGTACTGATGGGCCCAAAACGAACACCGTATGCAAAAGTCACACTCAGTTCTTCGATCGCCGACAATCCAAGCATTCCAAATAAGCAAGTGCTTGTCGCTCCACAAATGGCCAAAATCCCTCATACGTCACGAGGAAAAGGGTGGGTTCAATCCAAAAGTATCGCTACATTTTCGAAAAAAATTGATGGTTCCAAAACGGACACCGTATGCAAAAGTTACACTCAGTTCTTCGATCGTCGACAATCCAAGCATTCCAAATAAGCAACTTCTTGTTCTTCCACAAATGGCCGAGATCACTCATACGACGCGAGGAAAATGGTGGGATCAATCCAAAAGGATTGCTACATTTCGAAAACGTACTTATGGGCCCCAAATGGACACCATATGCAAAAGTCACATTCAGTTCTTCGATCGTCGACAATCCAAGCATTCGAAATAAGCAAGTGCTTGTTGCTCCACAAATGGCCGAAGTCCCTCACAAGTTACGAGGAAAAGGGTGGGTTCAATCCAAAAGTATCGCTACATTTCCGAAAAAAATTGATGGTTCCAAAATGGACACCGTATGTAAAAGTTACACTCAGTTCTTCGATCGCCGACAATCCAAGCATTCCAAATAAGCAACTTCTTGTTCTTCCACAAATGGCCGAGATCACTCATACGACGCGAGAAAAATGGTGGGATCAATCCAAAAGGATTGCTACATTTCGAAAACGTACTTATGGGCCCCAAATGTACACCATATGCAAAAGTCACATTCAGTTCTTCGATCGTCGACAATCCAAGCATTCGAAATAAGCAAGTGCTTGTTGCTCCACAAATGGCCGAAGTCCCTCACACGTTACGAGGAAAAGGGTGGGTTCAATCCAAAAGTATCGCTACATTTTTGAAAAGTACTGATGGGCCCAAAACGAACACCGTATGCAAAAGTCACACTCAGTTCTTCAATTGCCGACAATCCAAGCATTCCAAATAAGCAAGTGCTTGTCGCTCCACAGTTGGCCGAAATCCCTCATACGTCATGAGGAAAAGGGTGGGTTCAATCCAACAGGATCGCTACATTTTTGAAAATTACTGATGGGCCTAAGACGGACACCGTATGCAAAAGTCACACTCAGTTCTTCGATCGTCGGCAATCCAAGCATTCAAAATAAGCAAGTGCTTGTTCTTCCACAAACGATCGAAATCCCTCATACGACGCGAGGAAAAGGGTAGGTTCAATCCAAAAGGATCGCCACATTTCCAAAAAGTATCTATGGGCCCAAAACGAATACCATATGTAAAAGTAACACTCAGTTCTTCGATCGCCGACAATCCAAGCAATCCAAATAAGCAAGTGCTTGTTTTTCCACAAACAATTGAAATCCCTCATACGTTGCGAGGAAAAGGGTGGGTTCAATCCAAAAGTATCGCTACATTTTTGAAAAGTACTGATGGGCCCTAAACGGACACCGTATGCAAAAGTCACACTCAGTTCTTCGATCGTCGACAATCCAAACATTCCAATAAGCAAGTGCTTGTCGCTCCACAAATGGCCAAAATCCCTCATACGTCACGAGGAAAAGGGTGGGTTCAATCCAAAAAGATCGCTACATTTCTGAAATTTACTGATGGCCCCAAGACGGACACCGTATGCAAAAGTCAATCTCAGTTCTTCGATCGTCGGCAATCGAAGCATTCAAAATAAGCAAGTGCTTGTTCTTCCACAAATGATCGAAATCCCTCATACGACGCGAGGAAAATGGTAGGTTCAATCCAAAAGGATCGCCACATTTCCAAAAAGTACTTATGGGCCTAAAACGAACACTATATGTAAAAGTCACACTCAGTTCTTCAATCGTCGACAATCTAAGCAATCCAAATAAGCAAGTGCTTGTTTTTCCACAAACGATCGAAATCCCTCATACATTGCGAGGAAAAGGGTGGGTTCCATCCAAAAGTATCGTTACATTTCCGAAAAGTACTGGTGGGCCCAAAATTGACACCGTATGCAAAAGTCACACTCAGTTCTTCGATCGCCGACAATCCAAGGATTCCAAATAAGCAAGTGCTTGTCGCTCCACAAATGGCCGAGATCACTCATAAGATGCGAGGAAAAGGGTGGGTTCAATCCAAAAAGATTGCTACATTTCTGAAAAGTACTTATGGGCCCAAAACGAACACTGTATGCAAAAGTCACACTCAGTTCTTCGATCGTCGACAATCCAAGCATTCCAAATAAGAAAGTGCTTGTCGCTCGACAAATGGCTGAAATCCCTCATTCATTGCGAGGAAAAGGATGGGTTCAATCCAAAAGTATCGCTACATTTCTGAAAATTACTGATGGGCCCAAAACGGACACCGTATGCAAAAGTCATTCTCAGTTCTTCGATCGCCAACAATTCAAGCATTTCAAACAAGCAAGGGCTTGTTCTTCCAGAAATGGCCAAAATCACTCATACGACACGAGGAAAAGGTTGGGTTCAATCCAAAATGATTGCTACATTTCCAAAAAGTACTTATAGGCCCAAAACGAACACCGTATGCAAAAGTCACACTCGGTTCTTTGATCGCCGACAATATAAGCATTCCAAATAAGCAAGTGCTTGTTCTTCCACAAACGATCGAAATCCCTCATACGACGAGAGGAAAAGGGTAGGTTCAATCCAAAAGGATCGCCACATTTCCAAAAAGTACTTATGGGCCCAATACGAACACCATATGTGAAAGTCACACTCAGTTCTTCGATCGCCGACAATCCAAGCAATCCAAATAAGCAAGTGATTGTTTTTCCACAAACGACCAAAATCCCTCATACGTTGCGAGGAAAAGGGTAGGTTCAATCCAAAAGTATCGCTACATTTTTGAAAAGTGCTGATGGGCCCAAAACGGACACCGTATGCAAAAGTCACACTCTGTTCTTCGATCGTCGACAATCCAAACATTCCAAATAAGCAAGTGCTTGTCGGTCCAGAAATGGCCAAAATCCCTCATATGTCATGAGGAAAAGGGTGGGTCCAATCCAAAAAGATCGCTACATTTCCAAAAAGTACTTATGGGCCCAAAACGGACACCGTATGCAAAAGTCATACTTTGTTCTTCGGTCGCCTACAATCCAACCGTTCCAAATAATCAAGTGCTTGTTCTTCCGAAAATAGTCAAAATCTATCATACGTCACGGCGAAGCTGTGAGTTCAATTCCAAAGGGTCGCTACATTTCTGAAAAGTACTTATGGACCCAAAACAAACACCGCATGCAAAAGTCACACTCAATTTTTCGATTGCCGACAATCCAAGTGCTTGTTGCTCCACAAATGGCCGAAGTACCTCATACGTTGCGACGAAAAGGGTGGGTTCAATCCAAAAGTATCACTACATTTCTGAAAAGGACTGATGGGCCCAAAACGGACACCGTATGCAAAAGTCAAACTCAGTTCTTCGATCGCCGACAATCCAAGCATTCCAAATAAGCAAGTGCTTGTCGCTCCACAAATGGCCGAAATCCCTCATACGTCACGAGGAAAGGGGTGGGTTCAATCCAACAGGAACGCTCCATTTTTGAAAATTACTGATAGGCCTAAAATGGACACCGTATGCAAAAGTCACACTCAGTTCTTCGATCATCAGCAATCCAAGCATTCAAAATAAGCAAGTGCTTGTTCTTCCACAAACGATCGAAATCCCTCATACGACGCGAGGAAAAGGGTAGGTTCAATCCAAAAGGATCGCCACATTTCCAAAAATTACTTATGGGCCCAAAACGAACACCATATGTAAAAGTCACACTCAGTTCTTCAATCGCTGACAATCCAAGCAATCCAAATAAGCAAGAGCTTGTTTTTCGACAAACGATTGAAATCCCTCATACGTTGCGAGGAAAAGGGTGGGTTCAATCCAAAAGTATCGCTACATTTCCAAAAAGTACTGATGGGCCCAAAACGGATACCGTATGCAAAAGTCACACTTAGTTCTTCGATCGCTGACAATCCAAGCATTCCAAATAAGCAAGTGCTTGTCGCTCCAAAAATGGCCGAAATCCCTCATACGTCAAGAGGAAAAAGGTGGGTTCAATCCAAAAAGATCGCTACATTTCCAAAAAGTACTTATGGGACCAAAACGGACACCGTATGCAAAAGTCACACTCAGTTCTTCGGTCGCCTACAATCCAACCGTTCCAAATAAGCAAGTGCTTGTTCTTCCACAAACGATCGAAATCCCTCATACGACGCGAGGAAAAGGGTAGGTTCAACCCAAAAGGATTGCCACATTTCCAAAAAGTACTTATAGGCCCAAAACGAACACCATATGTAAAAGTCACACTCAGTTCTTCAATCGTCGACAATCCAAGCAATCCAAATAAGCAAGTGCTCAATTTTCCACAAACGGCCGAAATCCCTCATACATTGCGAGGAAAAGCGTGGGTTCAATCCAAAAGTATCACTACATTTCTGAAAAGTACTGATGGGCCCAAAATGGACACCGTATGCAAAAGTCACACTTAGTTCTTCGATCGCCTACAATCCAATCGTTCCAAATAAGCAAGTGCTAGTTCTTCCACAAATGATCGAAATCCCACATACGAAGCAAGAGAAAAGGGTAGGTTCAATCCAAAAGGATCGCTACATTTCCAAAAAGTACGTATGGGCCCAAAACAAACACCATATGTAAAAGTCACACTAAGTTCTTCGATCGCCGACAATCCAAGCAATCCAAATAAGCAAGTGCTTGTTTTTCCACAAATGATTGAAATCCCTCATACGTTGCGAGGAAAAGGGTGGGTTCAATCCAAAGGTATCGCTACATTTCCAAAAAGTACTGATGGGCCCCAAACGGACACCGTATGCAAAAGTCACACTCAGTTCTTCGATCGCCGAAAATCCTAGCTTTCCAAATAAGCAAGTGCTTGTCGCTCCACAAATGGCCGAAATCCTTCATACGTCACGAGGAAAAGGGTGGGTTCAATCCAACAGGATCACTACATTTCTGAAAATTACTGATGGGCCCAAAACGAACACCATATATAAAAGTCACACTCAGTTCTTCGATCGCCGACAATCCAAGCAATCCAAATAAGCAAGTGCTTATTTTTCCACAAACGACCGAAATCCCTCATACGTTGCGAGGAAAAGGTTGGGTTCATTCCAAAAGTATCGCTACATTTTCGAAAAGTACTGATGGACCCAAAACGGACACCGTATGCAAAAGTCACACTCAGTTCTTCGATCGCCGACAATCCAAGCATTCCAAATAAGGAAGTCCTTATCGCTCCACAAATGGCCGAAATCCCTCATACGTCACGAGGAAAAGGGTGGGTACAATCCAAAAAGATCGCTACATTTCCAAAAAGTACTTACGGGACCAAAACGGACATCGTATGTAAAAGTCACACTCGGTTCTTCGGTCGCCTACAATCCAACCGTTCCAAATAAGCAAGTGCTTGTTCTTCCACAAACGATCGAAATCCCTCATACGACGCGAGGAAAAGGGTAGGTTCAATGCAAAAGGATCGCCACATTTCGAAAAGTACTTATAGGCCCAAAACGAACACCATATGTAAAAGTCACACTCAGTTCTTCGATCGTCGACAATCCAAGCAATCCAAATAAGCAAGTGCTCATTTTTCCACAAACGGCCGAAATCCCTCATACATTGCGAGGAAAAGCGTGGGTTCAATCCAAAAGTATCACTACATTTTCGAAAAGTACTGATGGGCCCAAAATGGACACCGTATGCAAAAGTCACACTCAGTTCTTCGGTCGCCTACAATCCAACCGTTCCAAATAAGCAAGTGCTTGTTCTTCCACAAACGATCGAAATCCCTCATACGAAGCAAGAGAAAAGGGTAGGTTCAATCCAAAAGGATCGCTACGTTTCCAAAAAGTACTTATGGGCTCAAAACGAACACCATATGTAAAAGTCACACTAAGTTCTTCGATCGCCGACAATCCAAGCAATCCAAATAAGCAAGTGCTCATTTTTCCACAAACGGCGGAAATCCCTCATACATTGCGAGGAAAAGCGTGGGTTCAATCCAAAAGTATCATTACATTTTCGAAAAGTACTGATGGGCCCAAAATGGACACCGTATGCAAAAGTCACACTCAGTTCTTCGGTATCCTACAATCCAACCGTTCCAAATAAGCAAGTGCTTGTTCTTCCACAAACGATCGAAATCCCTCATACGAAGCAAGAGAAAAGGGTAGGTTCAATCCAAAAGGATCGCTACATTTCCAAAAAGTACTTATGGGCCCAAAATGAACACCATATGTAAAAGTCACACTCAGTTCTTCGATCGTCGACAATCCAAGCAATTTAAATAAGCAAGTACTTGTTTTTCCACAAATGATTGAAATCCCTCATACGTTGCGAGGAAAAGGGTGGGTTCAATCCAAAAGTATCGCTACATTTCTGAAAAGTACTGATGGGCCCAAAACGGACACCGTATGCAAAAGTCACACTCAGTTTTTCGATCGCCGACAATCCAAACTTTCCAAATAAGCAAGTGCTTGTCACTCCACAAATTGCCGAAATCCTTGATACGTCACGCGGAAAAGGGTGGGTTCAATCCAACAGGATCACTACATTTCTAAAAATTACTGATGGGCCCAAAACGAACACCATATATAAAAGTCACACTCAGTTCTTCGATCACCTACAATCCAAGCAATCCAAATAAGCAAGTGCTTCTTTTTCCACAAACGATCGAAATCCCTCATACGTTGCGAGGAAAAGGGTGGGTTCAATCCAAAAGTATCGCTACATTTCCGAAAAGTACTGATGGGCCCAAAACGGACACCGTATGTAAAAGTCACACTCAGTTCTTCGATCGCCGACAATCCAAGCATTCCAAATAAGCAAGTCCTTGTCGCTCCACAAATGGCCGAAATCCCTCATACGTCACGAGGAAAAGGGTGGGTTCAATCCAAAAAGATCGCAACATTTCCAAAAAGTACTTATGGGACCAAAACGGACACCGTATGCAAAAGTCACACTCAGTTCTTCGGTCACCTACAATCCAACCGTTCCAAATAAGCAAGTGCTTGTTCTTCCACAAACGATCGAAATCCCTCGTACGAAGCAAGAGAAAAGGGTAGGTTCAATCCAAAAGGATCGCTACATTTCCAAAAAGCACTTATGGGCCCAAAACGAACACCATATCTAAAAGTCACACTCAGTTCTTCGATCGCTGACAATCCAAGCAATCCAAATAAGCAAGTGGTTGTTTTTCCACAAACAATTGAAATCCCTCATACGTTGTGAGGAAAAGGGTGGGTTCAATCCAAAAGTATCGCTACATTTCCAAAGAGTAATGATGGGCCCAAAACGGACACCGTATGCAAAAGTCACACTCAGTTCTTCGATCGCCGACAATCCATGCTTTCCAAATAAGCAAGTGCTTGTCGCTCCACAAATGGCTGAAATCCCTCATACATCACGAGGAAAAGGGTGGGTTCAATCCAAAAAGATCGCTACATTTCCAAAAAGTACTTATGGGACCAAAACGGACACCGTATGCAAAAGTCACACTCATTTCTTCGGTCGCCCACAATCCAACCGTTCCAAATAAGCAAGTGCTTGTTCTTCCACAAACGATCGAAATCCCTCGTACGAAGTAAGAGAAAAGGGTAGGTTCAATCCAAAAGGATCGCTACATTTCCAAAAAGTACTTATGGGCCCAAAATGAACACCGTATCTAAAAGTCACACTCAGTTCTTCGATCGCTGACAATCCAAGCAATCCAAATAAGCAAGTGGTTGTTTTTCCACAAACAATTGAAATCCCTCATACGTTGCGAGGAAAAGGGTGGGTTCAATCCAAAAGTATCGCTACATTTCCAAAAAGTACTGATGGGCCCAAAACGGACACCGTATGCAGAAGTCACACTCAGTTCTTTGATCACCGACAATCCATGCTTTCCAAATAAGCAAGTGCTTGTCGCTCCACAAATGGCCGAAATCCTTCATACGTCACGAGGAAAACGGTGTGTTCAATCCAACAGGATCCCTACATTTCTGGAAATTACTGATGGGCCCAAAACGAACACCATATATAAAAGTCACACTCAGTTCTTCGATCGCCGACAATCCAAGGAATCCAAATAAGCAGGTGCTTATTTTTCCACAAACAAACGAAATCCCTCTTACGTTGCAAGGAAAAGGGTGGGTTCAATCCAAAAGTATCGCTAGATTTTCGAAAAGTACTGATGGGCCCAAAACGGACACCGTATGCAAAAGTCACACTCAGTTCTTCGATCGCCGACAATCCAAGCATTCCAAATAAGGAAGTCCTTGCCGCTCCACAAATGGCCGAAATCCCTCATACGTCACGAGGAAAAGGGTGGGTTCAATCCAAAAAGAACACTACATTTCCAAAAAGTACTTATGGGACCAAAACGGACACCGTATGCAAGAGTCACACTCGGTTCTTCGGTCGNAAAGGATCGCTACATTTCCAAAAAGTACTTATGGGCCCAAAACGAACACCATATGTAAAAGCCACACTCAGTTCTTCGATCGTTGACAATCCAAGCAATCCAAATAAGCAAGTGCTTGTTTTTCCACAAATGATTGAAATCCCTCATACGTTGCGAGGAAAAGGGTGGGTTCAATCCAAAAGTATCGCTACATTTCCAAAAAGTACTGATGGGCCCAAAACGGACCCCGTATGCAAAAGTCACACTCAGTTTTTCGATCGTCGACAATCCAAACTTTCCAAATAAGCAAGTGCTTGTCACTCCACAAATGGCCGAAATCCTTGATACGTCACGAGGAAAAGGGTGGGTTCAATCCAACAGGATCACTACATTTCTAAAAATTACTGATGGGCCCAAAACGAACACCATATATAAAAGTCACACTCAGTTCTTCGATCACCGACAATCCAAGCAATCCAAATAAGCAAGTGCTTCTTTTTCCACAAACGATCGAAATCCCTCATACGTTGCGAGGAAAAGGGTGGGTTCAATCCAAAAGTATCGCTACATTTCCGAAAAGTACTGATTGGCCCAAAACGGACACCGTATGCAAAAGTCACACTCAGTTCTTCGATCGCCGACAATCCAAGCATTCCAAATAAGCAAGTCCTTGTCGCTCCACAAATGGCCGAAATCCCTCATACGTCACGAGGAAAAGGGAGGATTCAATCCAAAAAGATCGCTACTTTTCCAAAAAGTACTTATGGGACCAAAATGGACACCGTATGCAAAAGTCACACTCAGTTCTTCGGTCGCCTACAATCCAACCGTTCCAAATAAGCAAGTGCTTGTTCTTCCACAAACGATCGAAATCCCTCGTATGAAGCAAGAGAAAAGGGTAGGTTCAATCCAGGATCGCTACATTTCCAAAAAGTACTTATGGGCCCAAAACGAACACCATATCTAAAAGTCACACTCAGTTCTTTGATCGCTGACAATCCAAGCAATCCAAATAAGCAAGTGGTTGTTTTTCCACAAACAATTGAAGTCCCTCATACGTTGTGAGGAAAAGGGTGGGTTCAATCCAAAAGTATCGCTACATTTCCAAAAAGTAATGATGGGCCCAAAACGGACACCGTATGCAAAAGTCACACTCAGTTCTTCGATCGCCGACAATCCATGCTTTCCAAATAAGCAAGTGCTTGTCGCTCCACAAATGGCCGAAATCCCTCATACGTCACGAGGAAAAGGGTGGGTTTATATCCAAAAAGATCGCTACATTTCCAAAAAGTACTTATGGGACCAAAACGGACACCGTATGCTAAAGTCACACTTAGTTCTTCGGTCGCCTACAATCCAACCGTTCCAAATAAGCCAGTTCTTGTTCTTCCACAAACGATCGAAATCCCTCGTACGAAGCAAGAGAAAAGGGTAGGTTCAATCCAAAAGGATCGCTACATTTCCAAAAAGTACTTATGGGCCCAAAACGAACACCGTATCTAAAAGTCACACTCAGTTCTTCGATCGCTGACAATCCAAGCAATCCAAATAAGCAAGTGGTTGTTTTTCCACAAACAATTGAAATCCCTCATACGTTGCGAGGAAAAGGGTGGGTTCAATCCAAAAGTATCGCTACATTTCCAAAAAGTGCTGATGGGCCCAAAACGGACACCGTATGCAAAAGTCACACTCAGTTCTTCGATTGCCGACAATCCATGCTTTCCAAATAAGCAAGTGCTTGTCGCTCCACAAATGGCCGAAATCCTTCATACGTCACGAGGAAATTGGTGTGTTCAATCCAACAGGATCCCTACATTTCTGGAAATTACTGATGGGCCCAAAACGAACACCATATATAAAAGTCACACTCAGTTCTTCGATCGCCGACAATCCAAGGAATCCAAATAAGCAGGTGCTTATTTTTCCACAAACGACCGAAATCCCTCGTACGTTGCAAGGAAAAGGGTGGGTTCAATCCAAAAGTATCGCTAGATTTTCGAAAAGTACTGATGGGCCCAAAACGGACACCGTATGCAAAAGTCACACTCAGTTCTTCGATCGCTGACAATCCAAGCATTCCAAATAAGGAAGTCCTTGTCGCTCCACAAATGGCCGAAATCCCTCATACGTCATGAGGAAAAGGGTGGGTTCAATCCAAAAAGAACACTACATTTCCGAAAAGTACTTATGGGACCAAAACGGACACCGTATGCAAGAGTCACACTCGGTTCTTCGGTCGCCTACAATCTGACCGTTCCAAATAAGCAAGTGCTTGTTCTTCCACAAACGATCGAAATCCCTCATACGACGCGAGGAAAAGGGTAGGTTCAATCCAAAAGGATCGCCACATTTCCGAAAAGTACTTATAGGCCCAAAACGAAAACCATATGTAAAAGTCACACTCTGTTCTTCGATCGTCGACAATCCAAGCAATCCAAATAAGCAAGTGCTCATTTTTCCACAAACGGCCGAAATCCCTCATACATTACGAGGAAAAGCGTGGGTTCAATCCAAAAGTATCACTACATTTTCAAAAAGTACTGATGGGCCCAAAATGGACACCGTATGCAAAAGTCACACTCAGTTCATCAATCGCCTACAATCCAACCGTTCCAAATAAGCAAGTGCTTGTTCTTCCACAAACGATTGAAATCCCTCACACGAAGCAAGAGAAAAGGGTAGGTTCAATCCAAAAGGATCACTACATTTCCAAAAAGTACTTATGGGCCCAAAACGAACACCATATGTAAAAGTCACACTCAGTTCTTCGATCGCCGACAATCCAAGCAATCCAAATAAGCAAGTGCTTGTTTTTCCACAAATGATTGAAATCCCTCATACGTCGCGAGGAAAAGGGTGGGTTCAATCCAAAAGTATCGCTGCATTTCCAAAAAGTACTGATGGGTCCAAAACGGACACCGTATGCAAAAGTCACACTCAGTTCTTCGATCGCTGGCAACCCAAGCTTTCCAAATAAGCAAGAGCTTGTCGCTCCACAAATGGCCGAAATCCTTAGTACGTCACGAGGAAAAGGGTGGGTTCAATCCAACAGGATCACTACATTTCTGAAAATTACTGATGGGCCCAAAATGAACACCATATATAAAAGTCACAATCGAGTCTTCGATCGCCGACAATCCAAGCAATCCAAATAAGCAAGTGCTTCTTTTTCCACAAACGAACCGAAATCCCTCAAACGTTGTGAGGAAAAGGGTGGGTTCAATCCAAAAGTATCGCTACATTTCCAAAAAGTACTGATGGGCCCAAAACGGACACCGTATGCAAAAGTCACACTCAGTTCTTCGATCACCGACAATCCAAGCATTACAAATAAGCAAGTCCTTGTCGCTCCACAAATGGCCGAAATCCCTCATACGTCACGAGGAAAAGGGTGGGTTCAATCCAAAAAGATCGCTACATTTCCAAAAAGTACTTAAGGGACCAAAACGGACACCGTATGCAAAAGTCACACTCAGTTCTTCGGTCGCCCACAATCCAACCTTTCCAAATAAGCAAGTGCTTGTTCTTCCACAAACGATCGAAATCCCTCATATGATGCAAGAGAAAAGGGTAGGTTCAATCCAAAAGGATCGTTACATTTCCAAAAAGTACTTATGGGCCCAAACCGAACACCATACGTAAAAGTCGCACTCAGTTCTTCGATCGCTGACAATCCAAGCAATCCAAATAAGCAAGTGCTTGTTTTTCCACAAACGATTGAAATCCCTCATACGTCGCGAGGAAAAGGGTGGGTTCAATCCAAAAGTATTGCTACATTTCCAAAAAGTACTGATGGGCCCAAAACGGACACCATATGCAAAAGTCACACTCAGTTCTTCGATCGCCGACAATCCAAGCAATCCAAATAAGCAAGTCCTTGTTTTTCCACAAACGATTGAAATCCCTCATATGTTGCGAGGAAAAGGGTGGGTTCAATCCAAAAGTATCGTTACATTTCCAAAAAGTACTGATGGGCCTAAAACGGACACCGTATGCAAAAGTCACACTTAGTTCTTTGATCGCCGACAATCCAAGCATTCCAAATAAGCAAGTGCTTGTCGCTCCTCAAACGTCACGAGGAAAAGGGTGTGTTCAATCCAACAGGATCACTACATTTTTGAAAATTACTGATGGGCCCAAAACGAACACCATGTGTAAAAGTCACACTCAGTTCTTCGATCGCCGACAATCCAAGCAATCAAAATAAGCAAGTGCTTGTTTTTCCACAAACGATCGAAATCCCTCATACGTTGCGAGGAAAAGGGTGGGTTCAATCCAGAAGTATCGCTACATTTCAAAAAAGTACTGATGGGCCCAAAACGGACACCGTATGCAAAAGTCACACTCAGTTCTTCGATCGCCGACAATCCAAGCATTCCAAATAAGCAAGTGCTTGTGGCTCCACATATGGCTGAAATCCCTCATACGTCACGAGGAAAAGGGTGGGTTCAATCCAAAAAGATCGCTACATTTCCAAAAATCACTTATGGGACCAAGACGGACACCGTATGCAAAAGTCACACTCAATTCTTCGGTCGCCTACAATCCAACCATTTGAAATAAGCAAGTTCTTGTTCTTCCATAAACGATCGAAATCCCTCATACGAAGCAAGAGAAAAGGGTAGGTTCAATCCCAAAGGATCGCTACATTTCCAAAAAGTACTTATGGGCCCGAAACGAATACCATATGTAAAAGTCACACTCAGTTCTTCGATCGCTGACAATCCAAGCAATCCAAATAAGCAAGTACTTTTTTTTCCACAAACGACCGAAATCGCTCGTACGTTGCGAGGAAAAGGTGGGTTCAATCCAAAAGTATCACTACATTTTTGAAAAGTACTGAGGGGCCCAAAACGAACACTGTATGCAAAAGTCACACTCAGTTCTTCGATCGCCGACAATCCAAGCATTCCAAATAAGCAAGTGCTTGTCGCTCCACAAATGGCCGAAATCCCTCATACGTCACGAGGAAAAGGGTGGGTCCAATGCAACAGGATCGCTACATTTCTGAAGTTAACTGATGGGCCTAAGACGGACACCATATGCAAAAGTCACACTCAGCTCTTCGATCGTCGGCAATCCAAGCATTCAAAATAAGCAAGTGCTTGTTCTTCCACAAACGATCGAAATCCCTCATAGGACGCGAGGAAAAGGGTAGGTTCAATCCAAAAGGATCGCCACATTTCCAAAAAGTACTTATGGGCCCAAAACGAACACCATATATAAAAGTCGCACTCAGTTCTTCGATCGCCGACAATCCAAGCAATCCAAATAAGCAAGTGCTCATTTTTCCAAAAACTACCGAAATCCCTCATACGTTGCGAGGAAAAGGGTGGGTTCAATCAAAAACTATCGCTAAATTTCCGTAAAGTACTGATGGGCCCAAAATGGACACCGTATGCAAAAGTCACACTCAGTTTTTTGATCGCCTACAATCCAACCGTTCCAAACAAGCGAGTGCTTGTTCTTCCACAAACGATTGAAATCCCTCATACGAAGCAAGAGAAAAGGGTAGGTTTAATCCAAAAGGATTGCTACGTTTCCAAAAAGTACTTATGGGCCCAAAACGAACACCATATGTAAAAGTCACACTCAGTTCTTCGATCGCCAACAATCCAAATAAGCAAGTGCTTGTCGCTCCACATATGGCCAAAATCCATCATACGTCACGAGGAAAAGGGTGGGTTCAATCCAACAGGATCACTACATATCTGAAAATTACTGATGGGCCCAAAACGAACACCATATGTAAAAGTCACACTCAATTCTTCGATCGCCGATAGTCCAGGCAATCCAAATAAGCAAGTGCTTGTTTTTCCACAAAAGACCGAAATCCCTCATACGTTGCGAGGAAAAGGGTGCGTTCAATCCAAAAGTATCGCTAGATTTTCGAAAAGTACTGATGGGCCCAAAACGGACACCGTATCCAAAAGTCACACACAGTTCTTCGATCTCCGACAATCCAAGCATTCCAAATAAGCAAGTCCTTGTCGCTCCACAAATGGCCGAAATCCCTCATATGTCACGAGGAAAAGGGTGGGTTCAATCCAAAAAGATTGCTACATTTCCAAAAAGTACTTATGGGACCAAAACGGACACTGTATGCAAAAGTCACACTCAGTTCTTCGATCGCCTACAATCCAACCATTCCAAATAAGTAAGTGCTTGTTCTTCCACAAACGATCGAAATCCCTCATACGAAGCAAGAGAAAAGGGTAGGTTCAATCCAAAAGGATCGCTACATTTCCAAAAAGTACTTATGGGCCCAAAACGAACACCATATGTAAAAGTCACACTCAGTTCTTCGATCGCCGACAATCCAAGCAATCCAAATAAGCAAGTGCTTTTTTTCCACAAACGACCGAAATCCCTTGTACGTTGCGATGAAAAGGTGGGTTCGATCCAAAAGTGTCGCTACATTTTCAAAAAGTACTAAGGGGCCCAAAATGAACACCGTATGCAAAAGTCACACTCAGTTCGTCGATCGCCAACAATCCAAGCGTTCCAAATAAGCAAGTGCTTGTCGCTCCACAAATGGCTGAAATCCCTCATACGTCAAGAGGAAAAGGGTGGGTTCAATCCAACAGGATCGCTACATTTCTAAAAATTACTGATGGGCCCAAGACGGACACCGTATGCAAAAGTTACACTCAGTTCTTCGATCGTCGACAATCCAAGCATTCAAAATAAGCAAGTGCTTGTTCTTCCATAAACGATCGAAATTCCTCGTACGACGCGAGGAAAAGGGTAGGTTCAATCCAAAAGGATCGCCACATTTCCAAAAAGTACTTATGCGCCCAAAAAGAACACCATATGTAAAAGTCACACTCAGTTATTCGATCGTCGACAATCCAAGCAATCCAAATAAGCAAGTGCTCATTTTTCCACAAACGATCGAAATCCCTCATACGTTGCGAGGAAAAGGGTGGGTTCAATCCAAAAGTATCGCTACATTTTCGTAAAGTACTAATGGGCCCAAAATGTACACCGTATGTAAAAGTCACACTCAGTTCTTCGATCGTCGACAATCCAAGCATTCCAAATAAGCAAGTGCTTGTCGCTCCACAAATGGCCTAAATCCCTCATACGTCACGAGGAAAAGGGTAGGTTCAATCCAAAAAGATCGCTACATTTCCAAAAATTACTGATGGGCCCAAGACGGACACCGTATGCAAAAGTAACACTCAGTTCTTCGATCGCCGACAATCCAAGCATTACAAACTAGCAAGGGCTTGTTCTTCCACAAATGGCCAAAATCAATCATACGACGGGAGGAAAAGGGTGGGTTCAATCCAAAAAGATCGCTACATTTTCAAAAAGTACTTATGGGCCCAAAACGAACACCGTATGCAAAAGTCACACTCAGTTCTTCGATCGCCGACAATCAAAGCATTCCAAATAAGCAAGTGCTTGTTGCTCCACAAATGGTTGAAATCCCTCATACGTTGCGAGAAAAAGGGTGGGTTCAATCCAAAAGTATCGCTACATTTTCGAAAAGTACTGATGGGCCCAAAACGGACACCGTATGCAAAAGTCACACTCATTTCTTTGATCGCCGACAATCCAAGCATTCCAAATAAGCAAGTGCTTGTCGCTCCACAAATGGCTGAGATCACTCATGCGATGCTAGGAAAAGGGTGGGTTCAATCTAATAGGATCGATACATTTCTGAAAAGTACTTATGGGCCCAAAACGTACACCGTATGCAAAAGTCACACTTAGTTCTTCGATCGGCGACAATCCAAGCATTCCAAATAAGGAAGTCCTTGTCGCTCCACAAATGGCCAAAATCCCTCATACGTCACGAGGAAAAGGGTGGGTTCAATCCAAAAAGAACACTGCATTTCCAAAAAGTACTTATGGGACCAAAACGGACACTGTATGCAAGAGTTACACTCGGTTCTTCGGTCGCCTACAATCTAACCGTTCCAAATAAGAAAGTGCTTGTCGCTCGACAAATAGCTGAAATCCCTCATTCATCGCGAGGAAAAGGGTGGGTTCAATCCAAAAGTATCGCGACATTTCTGAAAATTACTGATGGTCCTAAAACGGACACCGTATGCAAAAGTCACACTCAGTTCTTCGATCACCTACAATCTAAGCATTTCAAACAAGCAAGGGCTTGTTCTTCCAGAAATGGCCAAAATCACACATACGACGCGAGGAAATGGGTGGGTTCAATCCAAAAGGATTGCTACATTTCCGAAAAGTACTTATGGGCCCAAAACAAACACCGTATGCAAAAGTCACACTCGGTTCTTCGATCGCCGACAATATAAGCATTCCAAATAAGCAAGTGCCTGTTCTTCCACAAACGATCGAAATCCCTCATACGACGCGAGGAAAAGGGTAGGTTCAATCCAAAAGGATCGCCACATTTTCAAAAAGTACTTATGGGCCCAAAACGAACACTATATGTAAAAGTCACACTCAGTTCTTCGATCGCCGACAATCCAAGCAATCCAAAAAATAAAAAAGTGATTGTTTTTCCACAAACAACCGAAATCCCTCATACATTGCGAGGAAAAGGGTGGGTTCAATCCAAAAGTATGGCTACATTTCTGAAAAGTACTGATGGGCCCAAAACGGACACCGTATGCAAAAGTCACACTCAGTTCTACGATCGCCGACAATCCAAGCATTCCAAATAAGCAAGTGCTTGTCACTCCCCAAATGGCCGAAATCCCTCATACGTCACGAGGAAAAGGGTGGGTTCAATCCAAAAAGATCGTTACATTTCGAAAAAGTACTTATGGGCCCAAAACGGACACCGTATGCAAAAGTCACACTCAGTTCATCGATCGCCTACAATCCAACCATTCCAAATAAGCAGGTGCTTGTTCTTCCAAAAATAGTCAAAATCTATCATACGTCAAGGCGAAGCTGTGAGTTCAATTCAAAAGGGTCGCTACATTTCTGAAAAGTACTTATGGACCCAAAACGGACACCGTATGCAAAAGTCGCACTCAGTTTTTCGATCGCCGACAATCCAAGCATTACAAACAAGCAAGGGCTTGTTCTTCCACAAATGGCCAAAATCACTCATACGACGCGAGAAAAAGGGTGGGCTCAATCCAAAAAGATCGCTACATTTCCAAAAAGTACTTATGGGCCCAAACCGAACACCATACGCAAAAGTAACACTCAGTTCTTAGATCGCCGACAATCTGAGCATTCCAAATAAGCAAGTGCTTGTTCTTCCACAAACGATTGAAATCCCTCATTCGTCACAAGAAAAAGGGTGGGTTCAATCCAAAAAGATAGCTACATTTCCAAAAAGTACTTATGGGCCCAAAATGGGCGCCGTATTCAAAAGTCACACTCAGTTCTTCGATCGCCGACAATCCAACCGTTCCAAATAAGCAAGTGCTTGTTCTTCCAAAATTGGTCAAAATCTATCATACGTCACGATAAAGCTATGAGTTCAATTCAAAAGGGTCGCTACATTTCCAAAAAGTACTTATGGGCCCAAAACGGATACCGTATGCAAAAGTTACACTCAGTTCATCGATCACCGACAATCCAAACATTCCCAATAAGCAACTTCTTGTTCTTCCACAAATGGCCGAGATCACTTATACGACGCGAGGAAAATGGTGGGATCAATCCAAAAGGATCGCTACATTTCCAAAACGTACTTGTGGGCCCCAAATGGACACCATATGCAAAAGTTACACTCAGTTCTTCGATCGTCGACAATCCAAGCATTGGAAATAAGCAAGTGCTTGTTGCTCCACAAATTGCCGAAATCCTTCATACGTTGCGAGAAAAAGGGTGGGTTCAATCCAAAAGTATCGCTACATTTTCGAAAAGTACTGATGGACCCAAAACGGACACTGTATGCAAAAGTCACACTCAGTTCTTCGATCGTCGACAATCCAAGCATTCCAAATAGGCAAGTGCCTGTCGCTCCACAAATGGCTGAGATCACTCATACGACGTGAGGAAAAGGGTGGGTTCAATCCAAAAGGATCGCTACATTTCAGAAAAGTACTTATGGGCCCAAAACGAACACCGTATACAAAAGTCACACTCTGTTCTTCGATCGTAGACAATCCAAGCATTCCAAATAAGCAAGCGCTTGTTCTTCCACAAATGGTTGAGATCACTCATACGACCTGAAAAGGGTGGGTTCAATCCAAAAGGATCGCTACATTTTCGAAAAGTACCGATGGGCCCAAAACGGACACCGTATGCAAAAGTCACGGTCAGTTCTTCGATTGCCGACAATCCAAGCATTCCAAATCAGAAAGTGCTTGTCGCTCGACAAATGGCTAAAATCCCTCATTCGTCACGAGGAAAAGGGTGGGTTCAATCCAAAAGTGTCGCTACATTTTTGAAAATTACTGATGGGCCCAAAACGGACACCGTATGCAAAAGTCACACTCAGTTCTTCGATCGCCAACAATCTAAGCATTTCAAACAAGCAAGGGCTTGTTCTTCCAGAAATGGCCAAAATCACTCATACGATTCGAAGAAAAGGGAGGGTTCAATCCAAAAGGATTGCTACATTTCCGAAAAGTACTTATGGGCCCAAAATGAACACCGTATGCAAAAGTCGCACTCGGTTCTTCGATCGTCGACAAATAAGCATTCCAAATAAGCAAGTAATTATTCTTAAACAAACGATCGAAATCCCTCATACGATTTGAGGAAAAGGGTAGGTTCAATCCAAAAGGATCGCCACATTTCCAAAAAGTACTTATGGGCCCAAAACGAACACCATATGTAAAAGTCACACTCAGTTCTTCGATCGTCGACAATGCAAGTAATCCAAAGAAGCAAGTGATTATTTTTCCAAAAACGATTGAAATCCCTCATACGTTGTGAGGAAAAGGGTGGGTTCAAAAGTATCGCTACATTTTCGAAAAGTACTGATGGGCCCAAAACGGACATCGTATGCAAAAGTCACACTCAGTTCTTCGATCGCCGACAATCCAAGCATTCAAAATAAGCAAGTGCTTATCGCTCCACAAATGGCCGAAATCCCTCATACGTCACGAGGAAAAGGGTGGGTTCAATCCTAAAAGATCGCTACATTTCCAAAATGTACTTATGGGCCCAAAATGGACACCGTATGCAAAAGTCACACTCAGTTCTTCGATCGCCTACAATCCAACCCTTCCAAATAAGCAAGTGCTTGTTCTTCCAAAAATAGTCAAAATCTATCATACACCACGGTGAAGTTGTGAGTTCAATTCAAAAGGGTCTCTACATTTCTGAAAAGTACTTATGGACCCAAAACGGACACAGTATGCAAAAGACACACTCAGTTTTTCGATCGCCGACAATCCAAGCGTTACAAACAAGCAAGGGCTTGTTCTTCTACAAATGGCCAAAATCACTCATACGACGCGAGGAAAAGGGCGGGCTCAATCCAAAAAGATCGCTACATTTCTGAAAAGTACTTATGGGCCCAAAACGAACACCGTATGCAAAAGTCACACTCAGTTCTTCGATCCCCGACAATCTAAGCATTCCAAACAAGCAAGTGCTTGTTCTTCCTCAAACGATCGAATTCCCTCATCCGTCACAAGGAAAAGGGTGGGTTCAATCCAAAAAGATCACTACACTTCCAAAAAGTACTTATGGGCCCAAAATGGGCTCCGTATACAAAAGTCTCACTCAGTTCTTCGATCGCCGACAATCCAACCATTCCAAATAAGCAAGTGCTTGTTCTTCCAAAAATAGTCAAAATCTGTCATACGCCACGATGAAGCTATGAGTTCAATTCAAAAGGGTCGCTACATTTCCAAAAAGTACTTATGGGCCCAAAACGGATACCTTATGCAAAAGTTACACTCAGTTCTTCGATCGCCGACAATCCAAGCATTCCCAATAAGCAACTTCTTGTTCTTCCACAAATGGCCGAGATCACTTATACGATGCTAGGAAAATGGTGGGATCAATCCAGAAGGATCGCTACATTTCCAAAATTTACTTATGGGCCCAAAACGGACACCGTATGTAAAAGTCACACTCAGTTCTTCGATCTCCTACAATCCAACCGTTCCAAATAAGCAAGTGCTTGTTCTTCCAAAAATAGTCAAAATCTATCATACGCCACGACGAAGCTGTGAGTTCAATTCAAAAGGGTCGCTATATTTCTAAAAAGTACTTATGGACCCAAAACGGACACCGTATGCAAAAGTCACACTCAGTTTTTCGATCGCCGACAATCCAAGCATTACAAACAAACAAGGGCTTGTTCTTCCACAAATGATCGAAATCCCATACACCTCACAAGGAAAAGGGTGGGTTCAATCCAAAAAGATCACTACATTTCCAAAAAGTACTTATGGGCCCAAAACGGACACCGTATGCAAAAGTCTCACTCAGTTCTTCGATCGCCGACAATCCAAGCATTCCAAATAAGCAAGTGCTTGTTCTTCCACAAATGATCGAAATCCCATACACCTCACAAGGAAAAGGGTGGGTTCAATCCAAAAAGATCACTACATTTCCAAAAAGTACTTATGGGCCCAAAACGGACACCGTATGCAAAAGTCTCACTCAGTTCTTCGATCGCCGACAATCCAAGCATTCCAAATAAGCAAGTGCTTGTCGCTCCACAAATGGCCGAAATCCCTCATACGTCATGAGGAAAAGGGTGGGTTCAACCTAAAAAGATCGTTACATTTCCAAAAAGTACTTATGGGCCCAAAATGAACACCGTATGCAAAAGTCACACTCAGTTCTTCGATCCCCGACAATCTAAGCATTCCAAACAAGCAAGTGCTTGTTCTTCCTCGAACGATCGAATTCTCTGATCCGTCACAAGGAAAAGGGTGGGTTCGATCCAAAGAGATCGCTACACTTCCAAAAAGTTCTTATGGGCCCAAAATGGGCGCCGTATACAAAAGTCTCACTCAGTTCTTCGATCGCCGACAATCCAACCGTTCCAAATAAGCAAGTGCTTGTTCTTCCAAAAATAGTCAAAATCTATCATACGCCACGATGAAGCTATGAGTTCAATTCAAAAGGGTTGCTACATTTCCAAAAAGTACTTATGGGCCCAAAACGGATACCGTATGCAAAAGTTACACTCAGTTCTTCGATCGCCGACAATCCAAACATTCCCAATAAGCAACTTCTTGTTCTTCCACAAATGGCCGAGATCACTCATACGACGCGAGGAAAATGGTGGGATCAATCAAGAAGGATCGCTACATTTCCAAAATGTACTTATGGGCCCAAAACAGACACCGTATGCAAAAGTCACACTCAGTTCTTCGATCGCCAACAATCCAACCATTCCAATAAACAAGTGCTTGTTCTTCCAAAAATAGTCAAAATCTATCATACGCCACGGCAAAGCGGTGAGTTCAAATCAAAAGGATCGCTACATTTCTAAAAAGTACTTATGGACCCAAAACGGACACCGTATGCAAAAGTCACACTCAGTTTTTCGATCGCCGACAATCCAAGCATTACAAACAAGCAAGGGCTTGTTCTTCCACAAACGATCGAAATCCTATATACCTCACAAGGAAAAGGGTGGGTTCAATCCAAAAAGATCACTACATTTCCAAAAAGTACTTACGTGCCCAAAACGGACACCGTATGCAAAAGTCTCACTCAGTTCTTCGATCACCGACAATCCAAGCATTCCAAATAAGCAAGTGCTTGTCGCTCCACAAATGGCCGAAATCCCTCATACGTCATGAGGAAAAGGGTGGGTTCAATCCAAAAAGATTGATACATTTCCAAAAAGTACTTATGGGCCCAAAACAGACACCGTATGCAAAAGATACACTCAGTTCTTCGGTCGCCTACAATCCAACCGTTCCAAATGAGCAAGTGCTTGTTCTTCCAAAAATAGTCAAAATCTATCATACGTTACGGTGAAGCTGTGAGTTCAATTCAAAAGGGCCGCTACATTTCTGAAAAGTACTTATGGACCCAAAACGGACACCGTATGCAAAAGTCACACTCAGCTTTTCGATCGCCGTCAATCCAAGCATTACAAACAAGCAAGGGCTTGTTCTTCCACAAATGGCCAAAATCACTCATACGACGCTAGGAAAAGGGCGGGTTCAATCCAAAAAGATCGTTACATTTTCGAAAAGTACTTATGGGCCCAAAACGAACACCGTATGCAAAAGTCACACTCAGTTCTTCGATCGCCGACAACCCAAGCATTCCAAATAAGCAAGTACTTATTCTTCCACAAACAGCTGAGATCACTCATACGCTGTGAGGAAAAGGGTGGGTTCAATCCAAAAGGATCGTTACTTTTCCGAAAAGTACTGACGGGCCCAAAACGGACACCGTATGCAAAAGTCACAATCAGTTCTTTGATCGCCGACAATCCAAGCATTCCAAATAAGCAAGTGCTTGTTCTTCCACAAACGACCGAAATCCCTCATACGTTGCGAGGAAAAGGGTGGGTTCAATCCAAAAGTATCGCTACATTTTCAAAAAGTACTGATGGGCCCAAAACGGACACCGTATGCAAACGTCACACTCAGTTCTTCGATCGCCGACAATCCAAGCATTCCAAATAAGTAAGTGCTTGTCGTTCCACAAATGGCCAAAATCCCTCATACGTCACGAGGAAAAGGGTGGGTTCAATCCAAAAAGATCGCTACGCTTACAAAAAGTACTTATGGGCCCAAAACGGACACCGTATGCAAAAGTCACACTCAGTTCTTCGGTCGTCGACAATCCAACCGTTCCAAATAAGCATGTGCTTGTTCTTCCAAAAATAGTCAAAATCTATCATACGTCATGGCGAAGCTATGAGTTCAATTCAAAAGGGTCACTACATTTTCGAAAAGTACTTATGGACCCAAAACGGACACCGTATGCAAAAGTCACACTCATTTTTTCGATCGCCAACAATCCAAGCATTCCAAACAAGCAAGGGCTTGTTCTTCCACAAATGGCCAAAATCACTCATACGACGAGAGGAAAAGGGCGGGTTCAATCCAAAAAGATCGTTACATTTCCGAAAAGTACTTATGGGCCCAAAATGAACACCGTATGCAAAAGTCGCACTCGGTTCTTCGATCGCCGACAATATAAGCATTCCAAATAAGCAAGTGCCTGTTCTTCCACAAACGATCGAAATCCCTCATACGACGCGAGGAAAAGGATAGGTTCAATCCAAAAGGATCGCCACATTTCCAAAAAGTACTTATGGGCCCAAAACGAACAACATATATAAAAGTCACACTCAGTTCTTCGATCGCCGACAATCCAAGCAATCCAAATAAGCAAGTGATTGTTTTTCCACAAATGACCGAAATCCCTCATACGTTGTGAGGAAAAGGGTGGGTTCAATCCAAAAGTATCGCTACATTTCCAAAAAGTACTGATGGGCCCAAAATGGACACCGTATGCAAAAGTCACACTCAGTTCTTCGATCGCCGACAATCCAAGCATTCAAAATAAGCAAGTGCTTATCGCTCCACAAATGGCCGAAATCCCTCATACATCACGAGAAAAAGGGTGGGTTCAATCCAAAAAGATCGCTACATTTCCAAAATGTACTTATGGGCCCAAAACGGACACCGTATGCAAAAGTCACACTCAGTTCTTCGATCGCCTACAATCCAACCGTTCCAAATAAGCAAGTGCTTGTTCTTCAAAAAATAGTCAAAATCTATCGTACGCCACGGCGAAGCAATGAGCTCAATTCAAAAGGGTCACAGCATTTCTGAAAAGTACTTGTGGACACAAAATGGACACCGTATGCAAAAGTCACACTCAGTTCTTCGATCCCCGACAATCCAAGCATTCCAAACAAGCAAGTGCTTGTTCTTCCACAAACGACTAAATTCCCTCATCCGTCACAAGGAAAAGGGTGGGTTCAATCCAAAAAGATCGCTACATTTCAAAAAAGTACTTATGGGTCCAAAATGGACACCATATACAAAAATCACACATAGTTCTTCGATCGTCGACAATCCAACCGTTCCAAATAAGCAAGTGCTTGTTCTTCCAAAAATAGTCAAAATCTGTCATACGTCACGACGAAGCCATGAGTTCAATTCAAAAGGGTCGCTACATTTCCAAAAAGTACTTATGGGCCCAAAACGGACACCGTATGCAAAAGTTACACTCAGTTCTTCGATCGCCGACAATCCAAACATTCGAAATAAGCA
Organism: Olea europaea var. sylvestris; assembly: GCF_002742605.1. Lineage (NCBI taxonomy): Eukaryota > Viridiplantae > Streptophyta > Magnoliopsida > Lamiales > Oleaceae > Olea > Olea europaea. The sequence goes on along the minus strand of NW_019247353.1, from coordinate 9,313 downwards.
ACTTCTTGTTCTTCCACAAATGGCCGAGATCACTCATACGACGCGACAAAAATGGTGGGATCAATCCAAAAGGATCGCTACATTTCCAAAACGTACTTGTGGGCCCCAAATGGACACCATATGCAAAAGTCACACTCAGTTCTTCGATCGTCTACAATCCAAGCATTCGAAATAAGCAAGTGCTTGTTGCTCCACAAATGGCCGAAATCCCTCATACGTTGTGAGAAAAAAGGGTGGGTTCAATCCAAAAGTATCGCTACATTTTCGATAATTACTGATGGGCCCAAAACGGACACCGTATGCAAAAGTCACACTCAGTTCTTCGATCGTCAATAATCCAAGCATTCCAAATAAGCAAGTGCTTGTCGCTCCACAGATGGCCGAGATCACTCATACGACGCGTAGAAAAGGGTGGGTTCAATCCAAAAGGATCGCTACATTTCTGAAAAGTACTTATGGGCCAAAAACGAACACCGTATGCAAAAGTCACACTCAATTCTTCGATCATCGACAATCCAAGCATTCCAAATAAGCAAGTGCTTGTTCTTCCACAAACGGTTGAGATCACTCATACGACCTGAAAAGGGTGGGTTTAATCCAAAAGGATCGCTACATTTTCGAAAAGTACCGATGGGCCCAAAACGGACACCGTATCAAAAGTCACAGTCAGTTCTTCGATCGGCGACAATCCAAGCATTCCAAATAAGAAAGTGCTTGTCGCTCGACAAATGGTTGAAATCCCTCATTCGTCGCAAGGAAAAGGGTGGGTTCAATCCAAAAGTATCGCTACATTTTTGAAAATTACTGATGGGCCCAAAATGGACACCGTATGCAAAAGTCACACTCAGTTCTTCGATCGTCGACAATCCAAGCATTCAAAATAAGCAAGTGCTTATCGCTCCACAAATGGCCAAAATCCCTCATACGTCACGAGGAAAAGGGTGGGTTCAATCCAAAAAGATCGCTACATTTCCAAAATGTACTTATGGGCCCAAAACGGACACCGTATGCAAAAGTCACACTTAGTTCTTCGATCGCCTACAATCCAACCGTTCCAAATAAGCAAGTGCTTGTTCTTCCAAAAATAGTCAAAATCTATCATACGCCACGGTGAAGCTATGAGTTCAATTCAAAAGGGTCGCTACATTTCTGAAAAGTACTTATGGACCCAAAACGGACACCGTATGGAAAAGTCAAACTCAGTTTTTCGATCGTCGACAATCCAAGCATTACAAACAAGCAGGGGCTTGTTCTTCTACAAATGGCCAAAATCACTCATACGATGCGAGGAAAAGGGTCGGTTCAATCCAAAAAGATCGCTACATTTCCGAAAAGTACATATGGGCCCAAAACAAACACCGTATGCAAAAGTCACACTCAGTTCTTCGATCCCCGACAATCTAAGCATTCCAAACAAGCAAGTGCTTGTTCTTCCACAAACGACCGAATTCCCTCATTCATCACAAGGAAAAGGGTGGGTTCAATCCAAAAAGATCGCTACATTTCCAAAAAGTACTTATGGGCCCAAAATGGGCGCCGTATACAAAAGTCTCACTCAATTCTTCGATCGTCGACAATCCAACCGTTCCAAATAAGCAAGTGCTTGTTCTTCCAAAAATAGTCAAAATCTGTCATACGTCACGATGAAGCTATGAGTTCAATTTAAAAGGGTCGCTACATTTCCAAAAAGTACTTATGGGCCCAAAACGGATACTGTATGAAAAAGTTACACTCAGTTCTTCGATCGCCGACAATCCAAACATTTCCAATAACCAACTTCTTGTTCTTTCACAAATGGCCGAGATCACTCATACGATGCAAGGAAAATGGTGGGATCAATCCAAAAGGATCGCTACATTTCCAAAATGTACTTATGGGCCTAAAACGGACATCGTATGAAAAAGTCACATTCAGTTCTTCGATCGCCTACAATCCAACCGTTCCAAATAAGCAAGTGCTTGTTCTTCCAAAAATAGTCAAAATCTATCATACACCATGGTGAAGCTATGAGTTCAATTCAAAAGGGTCGCTACATTTCTGAAAAGTACTTATGGACCCAAAACAGACACCGTATGCAAAAGTCACACTCATTTTTTCGATCGCCTACAATCCAAGCATTACAAACAAGCAAGGGCTTGTTCTTCTACCAATGGCCAAAATCACTCATACGACGCGAGGAAAAGGGCGGGTTCAATCCAAAAAGAACGCTACATTTCTGAAAAGTACTTATGGGCATAAAACGAACATCGTATGCAAAAGTCACACTCAGTTCTTCGATCGATGACAATCTAAGCATTCCAATTAAGCAAGTGCTTGTTCTTCCACAAACGACCGAAATCCCTCATATGTCACAAGGAAAAGGGTGGGTTCAATCCAAAAAGATCGCTACATTTCCAAAAAGTACTTATGGGCCCAAAACGGACATCGTATGCAAAAGTCACACTCAGTTCTTCGATCGCCAACAATCCAAGCATTTAAAATAAGCAAGTGCTTGTCGCTCCACAAATGGCTGAAATCCCTCATACGTCATGCGGAAAAGGGTAGGTTCAATCCAAAAAGATCGCTACATTTCCAAAAAGTACTTATGGGCCCAAAACGGACACCGTATGCAAAAGTCACACTCAGTTCTTCGGTCGCCTACAATCCAATCGTTCCAAATAAGCAAGTGCTTGTTCTTCCAAAAATAGTCAAAATCTATCATACGTCACGGTGAAGCTGTGAGTTCAATTCAAAAGGGTAGCTACATACCTGAAAAGAACTTATGGGCGCAAAACGAACACCGTATGCAAAAGTCACACTCAGTTCTTCGATCCCCGACAATCCAAGCATTCCAAACAAGCAAGGGCTTGTTCTTCCACAAATGGCCAAAATCACTCATACGACGCAAGGAAAAGGCGAGTTCAATCCAAAAAGATTGCTACATTTCTGAAAAGTACTTATGAGCCCAAAACGAACACCGTATGCAAAAGCCACACCTAGTTCTTCGATCCCCGACAATCTAAGCATTCCAAACAAGCAAGTGCTTGTTCTTCCACAAACGATCGAATTCCCTCATCCGTCACAAGGAAAAGGGTGGGTTCAATCCAAAAAGATCGCCACATTTCAAAAAAGTACTTATGGGTCCAAAATGGACACTGTATACAAAAGTCACACTCAGTTCTTCGATCGCCGACAATCCAACCGTTCCAAATAAGCAAGTGCTTGTTCTTCCAAAAATAGTCCAAATCTGTCATACGTCACGACGAAGCTATGAGTTCAATTCAAAAGGGTCGCTACATTTCCAAAAAGTACTTATGGGCCCAAAACGGACACCGTATGCAAACGTTATACTCAGTTCTTCGATCGTCGACAATTCAAACATTCCAAATAAACAACTTCTTGTTCTTCCACAAATGGCCGAGATCACTCATACGACGCGACAAAAATGGTGGGATCAATCCAAAAGGATCGCTACATTTCCAAAAAGTACTTATGGGCCCAAAGCGGACACCGTAAGCAAAAGTCACACTCAGTTTTTCGATCGCCGACAATCCAAGCATTCCAAATAAGCAAGTGCTTGTTGCTCCACAAATGGCCGAAATCCCTCATACGTTGTGAGAAAAAGGGTGGGTTCAATCCAAAAGTATCGCTACATTTTCAAAAAGTACTGATGGGCCCAAAGCGGACACCGTAAGCAAAAGTCACACTCAGTTTTTCGATCGCCGACAATCCAAGCATTCCAAATAAGCAAGTGCTTGTCGCTCCACAAATGGCCGAGATCACTCATACGACGCGAAGAGAAGGGTGGGTTCAATCAGAAAGGATCGCTACATTTGAAAAAAGTACTTATGGGCCCAAAACGAACACCGTATGCAAAAGTCACACTCAATTCTTCGATCGTCGACAATCCAAGCATTCCAAATAAGCAAGTGCTTGTTCTTCCACAAACGGTTGAGATCACTCATACGACCAGAAAAGGGTGGGTTCAATCCAAAAGGATCGCTACATTTCTGAAAAGTAGCGAAGGGCACAAAACGGACACCGTATGCAAAAGTCACAGTCAGTTTTTCGATCGCCGACAATCCAAGCATTCCAAATAAGAAAGTGCTTGTCGCTCGACAAATGGCTGAAATCCCTCATTCGTCGCGAGGAAAAGGGTGGGTTCAATCCAAAAGTATCGCTACATTTCTGAAAATTACTGATGGGCCCAAAACGGACACTGTATGCAAAAGTCACACTCAGTTCTTCGATCGCCAACAATCCAAGCATTTCAAGCAAGCAAGGGCTTGTTCGTCCAGAAATGGCCAAAATCACTCATACGACACGAGGAAAAGGGTGGGTTCAATCCAAAAGGATTGCTACATTTTCGAAAAGTACTTATGGGCCCAAAACAAACACCGTATGCAAAAGTCACACTCGGTTCTTCGATCGTCGACAATATAAGCATTCCAAATAAGCAAGTGCTTGTTCTTCCACAAACGATCGAAATCCCTCATACGTCACAAGGAAATGGGTGGGTTCAATCCAAAAAGATCTCTACATTTCCAAAAAGTACTTATGGGCCCAAAATAGGCGCCGTATACAAAAGTCACACATAGTTCTTCGGTCCCCGACAATCCAACCGTTCCAAATAAGCAAGTGCTTGTTCTTCCAAAAATAGTCCAAATCTGTCATACGTCACGACGAAGCTATGAGTTCAATTCAAAAGGGTCGCTACATTTCCAAAAAGTACTTATGGGCCCAAAACGGACACCGTATGCAAAAGTTACACTCAGTTCTTCGATCGCCGACAATCCAAACATTCCAAATAAGCAACTTCTTGTTCTTCCACAAATGGCCGAGATCACTCATACGACCCGACGAAAATGGTGGGATCAATCCAAAAGGATCGCTACATTTCCAAAACGTACTTGTGGGCCCCAAATGGACACCATATGCAAAAGTCACACTCAGTTCTTCGATCGTCGACAATCCAAGCATTCGAAATAAGCAAGTGCTTGTTGCTCCACAAATGGTAGAAATCCCTCATACGTTGTGAGAAAAAGGGTGGGTTCAATCCAAAAGTATCGTTACATTTGCGAAAAGTACTGATGGGCCCAAAACGGACACCGTAAGCAAAAGTCACACTCAGTTCTTCGATCGCCGACAATCCAAGCATTCCAAATAAGCAAGTGCTTGTCGCTCCACAAATGGCCGAGATCACTCATACGACGCGAAGAGAAGGGTGGGTTCAATCCAAAAGGAACGCTACATTTCTGAAAAGTACTTATGGGCCCAAAACGAACACCGTATGCAAAAGTCACACTCAATTCTTCGATCCTCGACAATCCAAGCATTCCAAATAAGCAAGTGCTTGTTCTTCCACAAACGGTTGAGATCACTCATACGACCTGAAAAAGGTGGGTTCAATCGAAAAGGACCGCTACATTTCTGAAAAGTACCGAAGGGCCCAAAACGGACACCGTATGCAAAAGTCACAGTCAGTTTTTCGATCGTCGACAATCCAAGCATTCCAAATAAAAAGCGCTTGTCGCTCGACAAATGGCTGAAATCCCTCATTCGTCGCGAGGAAAAGGGTGGGTTCAATCCAAAAGTATCGCTACATTTCTGAAAATTACTGATGGGCCCAAAACGGACACCGTATGCAAAAGTCACACTCAGTTCTTCGATCGCCAACAATCCAAGCATTTCAAACAAGCAAGGGCTTGTTCTTCCAGAAATGGCCAAAATCACTCATACGACGCGTGGAAAAGGGTGGGTTCAATCCAAAAGGATTGCTACATTTTTGAAAAGTACTTGTGGGCCCAAAACAAACACCGTATGCAAAAGTCACACTCGTTTCTTCGATCGTCGACAATATAAGCATTCCAAACAAGTAAGTGCTTGTTCTTCAACAAACGATCGAAATCCCTCATACGTCACAAGGAAAAGGGTGGGTTCAATCCAAAAAGAACTCTACATTTCCAAAAAGTACTTATGGGCCCAAAACGGGCGCCGTATGCAAAAGTCAAACTCAGTTCTTCGATCGCCGACAATCCAACCGTTCCAAATAAGCAAGTGCTTGTTCTTCCAAAAATAGTCCAAATCTGTCATACGTGACACGATGAAGCTATGAGTTCAATTCAAAAGGGTCGCTACATTTCCAAAAAGTACTTATGGGTCCAAAACGGACACCGTATGTAAAAGTTACACTCAGTTCTTCGATCGCCGACAATCCAAGCATTCCAAATAAGCAACTTCTTGTTCTTCCAAAAATGGCCGAGATCACTCATACGACGCGATGAAAATGGTGGGATCAATCCAAAAGGGTCGCTACATTTCCAAAACGTACTTGTGGGCCCCAAATGGACACCATATGCAAAAGTCACACTCAGTTCTTCGATCGTCGACAATCCAAGCATTCGAAATAAGCAAGTGCTTGTTGCTCCACAAATGGCCGAAATCCCTCATACGTTGTGAGAAAAAGGGTGGGTTCAATCCAAAAGTATCGCTACATTTTCAAAAAGTACAGAATGGCCCAAAACGGACACCATAAGCAAAAGTCACACTCAGTTGTTCGATCGTCGACAATCCAAGCATTCCAAATAAGCAAGTGCTTATCGCTCCACAAATGGCCGAGATCACTCATACAACGGGAAGAGAAGGGTGGGTTCAATCCAAAAGGATCGCAACATTTCTGAAAAGTACTTATGGGCCCAAAACGAACACCGTATGCAAAGTCACACTCAATTCTTCGATCCTCGACAATCCAAGCATTCCAAATAAGCAAGTGCTTGTTCTTCCACAAACGGTTGAGATCACTCATACGACCTGAAAAGGGTGGTTTCGATCCAGAAGGATCGCTACATTTTCGAAAAGTACCGAAGGGCCCAAAACGGACACCGTATGCAAAAGTCACAGTCAGTTTTTCGATCGCCGACAATCCAAGCATTCCAAATAAGAAAGTGCTTGTCGCTCGACAAATGGCTGAAATCCCTCATTCGTCGCGAGGAAAAGGGTGGGTTCAATCCGAAAGTATCGCTACATTTCTGAAAATTACTGATGGGCCCAAAACGGACACCGTATGCAAAAGTCACACTCAGTTCTTCGATCGCGAACAATCCAAGCATTTCAAACAAGGAAGGGCTTGTTCTTCCAGAAATGGCCAAAATCACTCATACGACGCGAGGAAAGGCGTGGGTTCAATCCAAAAGGATTGCTACATTTTCGAAAAGTACTTATGGGCCCAAAACAAACACCGTATGCAAAAGTCACACTCGGTTCTTCGATCGTCGACAATATAAGCATTCCAAATAAGCAAGTGCTTGTTCTTCCACAAACGATCGAAATCCCTCATACGTCACAAGGAAAAGGGTGGGTTCAATCCAAAAAGATCTCTACATTTCCAAAAAGTACATATGGGCCCAAAACGGGCGCCGTATGCAAAAGTCACACTTAGTTCTTCGATCGCCGACAATCCAACCGTTCCAAATAAGCAAGTGCTCTTTCTTCCAAAAATAGTCAAAATCTGTCATACGTCACGGCGAAGCTATGAGTTCAATTCAAAAGGGTCGCTACATTTCAAAAAAGTACTTATGGGCCCAAAACGGACAACGTTAGCAAAAGTCACACCCAGTTCTTTGATCGTCGACAATCCAAGCAATCCAAATAATCAAGTGCTTGTTCTTCCACAAACGAACGAAATCGCTCTTACGTTGCGAGGAAAAGGGTGGGTTCAATCTAAAAGTATCGCTACATTTTCGAAAAGTACTGATGGGCCCAAAACGGGCACCGTATGCAAAAGTCACACTCGGTTCTTCGATTGTCGACAATCCAAGCATTCCGAATAAGCAAGTGCTTGTCACTCCACATATGGCCAAAATCCCTCATACGTTACGAGGAAAAGTGTGGGTTCAATCCAATAGGATCGCTACATTTATGAAAATTACTGATGGGCCGAAAACGGACACCGTATGCAAAAGTCACACCCAGTTCTTCGATCACCGACAATCCAAGCATTCCAAACAAGCAAAGGCTTGTTCTTCCACAAATGGCCAAAATCACTCATACGATGCAAGGGAAAGGATGGGTTCAATCGAAAAGGTTCGCTACATTTTCGAAAAGTACTTATGGGCCCAAAACGAACACCGCATGCAAAAGTCACACTCAGTTCTTCGATCGTCGACAATCCAAGCATTCCAAATAAGCAAGTACTTGGTCTTCCACAAACGGTCGGGATCACTAATACGACTTGAGGAAAAGGGTGGGTTCAATACAAAAGGATCGCTACTTTTTCGAAAAGTACTGATGGGCCCAAAACGGACACCGTATGCAAAAGTCACAATCAATTCTTCGATCGCCGACAATCCAAGCATTCCAAATAAGCAAGTGCTTGTTCTTCCACAAACGACCAAAATCCCTCATACGTTGCGAGGAAAAGGGTGGGTTCAATCCAAAAGTATCGCAACATTTTCAAAAAGTACTGATGGGCCCAAAATGAACACCGTATGCAAACGTCACACTCAGTTCTTCGATCGCCGACAATCCAAGCATTCCAAACAAGCAAGTACTTGTCGCTCCACAAATGGTCAAAATCCCTCATACGTCACGAGGAAAAGGGCGGGTTCAATCCAAAAAGATCGCTACGTTTACAAAAAGAACTTATGGGCCCAAAAGGGACACCGTATGCAAAAGTCACACTCAGTTCTTCGGTCGCCAACAATCCAACCGTTCCAAATAAGCAAGTGTTTGTTCTTCCAAAAATAGTCAAAATCCATCATACGTCATGGCGAAGCTATGAGTTCAATTCAAAAGGGTCACTACATTTTCGAAAAGTACTTATGGACCCAAAACTGACACCGTATGCAAAAGTCACACTCAATTTTTCGATCGCCGACAATCCAAGCATTCCAAACAAGCAAGGGCTTGTTCTTCCACAAATGGCCAAAATCACTCATACGACGCGAGGAAAAGGGCGGGTTCAATCCAAAAAGATCGCTACATTTCCGTAAAGTACTTTTGGGCCCAAACCGAACACTGTATGCAAAAGTCACACTCAGTTCTTCGATCGCCGACAATCCAAGCATTCCAAATAAGCAAGTGCTTGTCGCTCCACAAATGGCTGAGATCACTCATACGACGCGAAGAAAGGGGTGGGTTCAATCCTAAAGGATCGCTACATTTCTGAAAAGTACTTATGGGCCCAAAACGAACACCGTATGCAAAAGTCACACTCAATTCTTCGATCGTCGACAATCCAAGTACTTATGGGCCCAAACAAGTAAGTGCTTGTTCTTCAACAAACGATCGAAATCCCTCATACGTCACAAGGAAAAGGGTGGGTTCAATCCAAAAA
>NW_019247352.1:0-1420 GCF_002742605.1 Olea europaea var. sylvestris | reverse complement strand
TTGATTTCATGATAACATCGGGTTTGTTCGTTTTTGGCGAATTGCTAGACTAATTCGAATGGAATCGAGCAAATGAAAGGTGGCTTTTGATTTCATGATAACTTCAGGTTTGTTCATTTTTTACTAATTGCTAGTCTAATTCGATTGGAATCGTGCCAATGAAAAGTGATTTTTCATTTCATGATAACTTCGGGTTTGTTCATTTTTGGCGAATTGATAGTCTAATTTGATTGGAATCGAGCCAATGAAAAGTGGTTTTTCATTTATGATAAATTCGGGTTTGTTCATTTTTGGCGAATTCCCAGTCTAATTCAATTGCAGTCGAACCAATGAAAAGCGATTTTTGATTTCATTATAATTTCAGGTTTGTTCATTTTTTGCGACTTGCTAGTCTAATTCGATTGGAATCGACCCAATTAAAAGAGGTTTTTGATTTTATTATAACTTCGGGTTTGTTCATTTTTGGCGAACTGATAGTCCAATTCAATTGGAATCGAGCCAATGAAAAGTTGTTTTTGATTTCATATTACTTTGAGTTTGTTCGTTTTGGGCGAATAGCTAGTCCAATTCGATTGGAATCGTGCCAATGAAAAGTGGTTTTTGATTTCATGGTAACTTTAGGTTTGTTCATTTTTGGCGAATTGCTAGTCTAATTCGATTGCAATTGAGCCAATGAAAAGTGTTTTTTAATTTCATGATAATTTCGGGTTTGTTCGTTTTTAGCGAATTGCTACTCTAATTCGATTGGAATCGAGCCAATCGAAAGAGGTTTTTGATTTCATGATAACTTTGAGTTTGTTCATTTTTGGCGAATTGCTAGTCTTTTTCGATTGGAATTGAGCCAATGAAATGTGGGTTTTGATTTCATGATAACATCGGGTTTGTTCCTTTTTGGCAAATTGGTAGTATAATTCGATTGGATTCGAGCCAAAGAAAAGTGGTTTTTAATTTCATGATAACTTCGGGTTTGTTCGTTTATGGCGAATTGATAGTCTAATTTGATTGGAATCGAGCCAATCAAAAGTTATTTTTGATTTCATATAACTTCGGGTTTGTTTATTTTGGACGAATTGCTAGTCTAATTCGATTGGTATCATGTCAATGAAAAGTTGTTTTTGATTTCATGATAACTTTGGGTTTGTTCCTTTTTGGCGAATTGCTAGTCTAATTCAATTGGAATCGAGCCAATGAAAAGTGGTTTTTCATTTCATGATAAATTCGGGTTTGTTCATTTTTTGAATTGCTAATATAATTCGATTAGAATCGAGCCAATGAAATGTGACTTCTGATTTCATGATAACTTTGGGTTTGTTTGTTTTTGGCGAATTACTCGTCTCTTTCTGTTGGAATCTAGCCAATGAAAAGTGGTTTTTTATTTCTTGATAACTTCGGATTTGTTCGTTTTTGACGAATTGCCAAT
>NW_019247351.1:0-1420 GCF_002742605.1 Olea europaea var. sylvestris | reverse complement strand
TATTTATATGAATGAACAGTAGATAATTTTTGGCCATAAATAAGAGGGCGCCTTTGAATCTTCGTCACCAATAATTAAAAGCTGCATCAATTACTATCCCTATTGATTGCATACTCCCAATTCTTCTCTGTCCCGATCCTTCTGTAAATGTAGATACATACGAACTATATGAATATATTTACGTATTTCTATTTATATCATAATCATCATTATTTATTCGCAGTAAATAGTAGCTGAGCATCTCGAGTTTTCGATCTGAATATAGCAGTCATTTTTTGGAGAAATTTAATATTTTTTTAGTTTTTGGTTGAGAATTTTGAAGAATTGATGGATGAAAATAGTTTTAGTTTTAATCATGGAGTTGACATTGAGAATGATGGAGGTTCGTACTTGGAACGAAGAGAGAGTAACACGTCAATGTATTCTGATAGAGAAGGAGTCGTTAGAGAGCCGTTGCTGAAGAGCAGGATCAACACAACATCTCAGATCGCTATTGTTGGTGCCAACGTTTGCCCAATTGAGAGTCTCGATTACGAGTACGAATTGAATTTTGCTACTGTTTCTAATTTTTTTGTCATAGTTTTGCCGGTGGTTATTTGAGGTTCTTGATTCAGATTGGATATACTTTTTTTCTGTAGGGTGTCGAATTTATGTATATATATTTGTTATAGTTTGTTTTCTGTGCTGGACAATTCACTCCGTTTGTGATTTTTTATTCATTTTTCCTTTTTTAACATTTGCAATTTGTAGAAAAAGGGATTTGAGCTTTTGTGGTTCAACTAGACAACTCAGAAAGTGTGATGTGGGATGGAAGGTTCGGATCTTGTTTAATTGATGAAAAATAGCTCTATTGAGTTCATTTATAGCATGCTTGGTTTTTTGCGCGAAATTGGCTAAAACTTTTGTCTTTCTCTTGGCATTAAGACCATTCTTATTTCCCTTTTACGGTTTTTATGCTAAGCTAAATATGCTCTTAATTTGTTTGAGGGAAGGATCTTATTGGTGATTGTATGTGATCTAGGAAAAATTGTTCTATTATTTTGGCCTTCTTCTATGCCTAAATTATTGTCAAAATTTTATTGTTTTCCAAATTTGGCATTAAGTTTAAGGGGCTGTCAATTCATTTCAGTTTAATGCCATCAAACAAAGATCTTTCTATACTTTTTGGGACCATTAGATAGCTTCCAAGGATTGATAAGTTTCGTTGTTTTGTTGAGTTGAGTTTGCCTGCAATGGAAAAGGAAATTCAAACTGGAAAGCGGAAAAAGACCTTTTTAATGGAAAGAAGATTTTTGTGAACAACATAATTTTTGTATGAAACATGATAAGCATTTGATGTTCTATAAATGACTATGGTTACAAGTTCAGTTTCTTTTATAGCTCAACCATTAATTTTGTAATGCTTAATGCCATCTGCCAT
>NW_019247350.1:0-1420 GCF_002742605.1 Olea europaea var. sylvestris | reverse complement strand
TCCGACACAGTCGCGAAAAATGACGAAATTGCCCCCGGCGCGATTTTTATTTCCGATCAACCCGCCAAATTTAAGCCCATTCCAACACAGTCGCGTAAAATGACGAAATTGCTCCCTGAACGATTTTTATTTCTGTTCAACCGGTCAAATTTTAGCCAATTCCGACACAGTCGCAAAAAATGACGAAATTGACCCCGCGCGATTTTTATTTCCGATCAACCTGCCAAATTTTAGCCCATTTCGACACAGTCGCGAAAAATGACGAAATTGACCCCGGCGCGATTTTTATTTCCGAACAACCAGTCAAGTTTTAGCCCATTCCGACACAGTCGCGAAAAATGACGAAATTGACCCGGGCGCGATTTTTATTTTCGATCAACCTGCCAAATTTAAGCCCATTTCGACACAGTCGCGTAAAATGACGAAATCGCCCCCGGCGCGATTTTTATTTCCGATCAACCTGCCAAATTTAAGCCCATTCCAACACAGTCGCGTAAAATTACGAAATTACCCCGGCACAGTTTTTGTTTCCGATCTACCTGTCAAATTTTTGTCCAGTCCGACACAGTCGAGAAAAATGACGAAATTGCCCCGGCGCGAATTCATTTCCGATCAACCTACCAAATTTAAGCCCATACCGACACAGTCGCGTAAAATGATGAAATTTACCCCTGCGCGATTTTTATTTCCGATCAACCAGGCAAATTTAAGCCCATTACGAAACAGTCGCGAAAAAAGACGAAATTGGGCCGGCGCGGTTTTTGTTTCTGATCCTTCTATCAAATTTTAGCCCATTCCGACACAGTCGTGAAAAATGACAAAATTGCCCCGACGCGATTTTTATTTCCGATCAACCGGCCAAATTTAAGCCCATTCCGACACAGTCGCGTAAAATGATGAAATTTACCCCTGCGCGATTTTTATTTCCGATCAACCAGTCAAATTTTAGCCCATTCCGTCACAGTCGCGAAAAATGACGAAATTGACCCCCCGTGATTTTTATTTCCGATCAACCTGCCAAATTTAAGCCCATTTCGACACAGTCGCGAAAAATTACGAAATTGCCCTCGGCGCGATTATTATTTCCGAACAACCTTCCAAATTTTAGCCCATTCCGACACAATCCCGAAAAATGACGAAATTGACCCGGGCGCGATTTTTATTTCCGATCAACCTGCCAAATTTAAGCCCACTCCGACACAGTCGCGAAAAATGACGAAATTGCCCCCTGAACGATTTTTATTTCCGTTCAACCGGTCAAATTTTAGCCCATTCCGACACAGTCGCGAAAAATGACGAAATTGACCCCGCGCGATTTTTATTTCTGATCAATCTGCCAAATTTTAGCCCATTTCGACACAGTCGCGAAAAATGACGAAATTGCCCCCGGCGCGATTTTTATTTCCAATCAACCTGCCAA
>NW_019247349.1:0-1420 GCF_002742605.1 Olea europaea var. sylvestris | reverse complement strand
AAAAAAAAACTCAGTTTTCAATCCGTCATTGTTTTGCAATGACCATTAACAAAGTTCAAGGTTGAACTCTAGATTTTGTTGGCTTATATCTTCCAGAACTTGTATTTTCTCATGATCAATTGTATGTTATATTGTCTCGAGTTAGAACAAGAGAAAATATAAAAGTTTTGATCAAACATTTTGTCAAAAAGAAATCACATACTTGTTGTATCAAAAATATTGTCTATCATGAAATCTTGAATTTAGTTCAAGATAAATAACTTATTAGAATCTTCAACTAATTAGAATCTTCAAGCAGATTACACATCTTAAATTCAATTCTAAGGTATATTCTTAATTCTTTATTATAATTCTTTATTGCTTATATTGGTTAAATAACACACACACAAAATTAATAACAAATCTTGACATATAGCTTGTGATTGTCATGATGGAATATTGATTTTGCACAATGGTATCTTTGCAAAAGGAGTTTTAAACTTATTCCTTCCAAAAATATACTAATTAGTAGTCATGCTTTATGTTTTCTTTACCGTGAATACAGGCATTAGATTTAGTCACACATAACTTTTCTAATTCCCTTACTTTTTTCCTCATGTTTTCGTTTATTAATAGTCATTTGTTATTCATATTACACTATGTAGCTGTCAGATGTCACATATTTAATGTGAATACAATTAGTAAAACAACTGCTATTTAGAAGTTTAGAGATGGAGAAAACCATTTTTGTAAGAATTTCAGCTTGACTTAATCATTTTGCCATTCCATAAATATATTACTATGGGAAGTGATATTAATACAAATCACAGGTTTACTCTACTTAAATCATCTTCTTCAAGGTAAATCTATGGAGCATACAAGTCTAGGAGAAGATAGTCAAGCAAATGTTGATATATTGGAGGAGTTACCAAGACAAAGAAAGCCTTTGAAGTCTAAGGCGACTTGTAATGAGGACATGGGTTTAAACATATCCCGCACATAAAAATTAAACATTATTGGTGTGGCAAATATTATTCTAAATAAAAAAGTTTCATAGACGTGTTAGAGTTCCATAGTTTAATAGTAAGGCGGCCTTTTTTTTTTTTTTTTTGTAAACCATAAACATTGGAGATTCACAATTTAATAGTTCAAATACACATGTATCGCTGATTTGTAGTTCCTTTTCTGTCAGAAAATCTGCCCAGCCTACAGTAAGACAGCGCATTACACCGTTTGGTCTTAAATTTACAGTGATATCCCAGTTGTGATGTAAACAGTCGTGGATTCGAACATTCCGCACATGTCTTGGTAGATGGAGTCTTGCAAACCTTCCTAGTATAGACTGAAAACATGGATGAATAATTTACTGATGTTAAGATTAAAATTATGTGGAAGAGGTAAATATAGAATGAGATATTAAAGATAACACCTACAATTTCTC
>NW_019247348.1:0-1420 GCF_002742605.1 Olea europaea var. sylvestris | reverse complement strand
AACCACTTTTCATTGGCTCGATTCTAATCGAATTAGACTAGCAATTCGCAAAAAATGAACAAACCCGAAGTTATCATGAAATCAAAACCACTTTTCATTGGCTCAATTCAAATCGAATCAGACTAGCAACTTGCCGAAAATGATCAAGCCCGAAGTTATGATGGAATCAAGAACCACTTTTCATTAGCTTGATTCCAATCGAATTAGACTAGCATTTCACAAAAAACGAACAAGCCCGAAGTTATCATGAAATCAAAAATCACTTTTTATTGGCTCGATTCCGATCGAATTAGACTAGTAATTCGCCAAAAATGAACAAGCCCAAAGTTATCATTAAATCAAAAATCACTTTTCATTGGCTCGATTCCAATCGAATTAGACTATCAATTCGCCAAAAAGAACAAGCCCAAAGTTATCATTAAATCAAAAATCACTTTTCATTGGCTCGATTCCAATCGAATTAGACAAGCAATTTGCCAAAAATATACAAACCCAAAATTATCATGAAATCAAAAACCACTTTTCTTTGGTTCGATTCCAATCATATTAGACTAGCATTTCGCTAAAGACGAAAAAACCCAATGTTATCATGAAATCAAAAATCACTTTTCGTTGGCTTGATTCCAATCGAATTAGACTAACAGTTCACCGAAAATGAAAAAACCCGAAGTTATCATGAAATCGAAAGCCACTTTTCACTGGTTCGATTCCAATCGAATTAGACATGCACTTCGTCAAAAACGAACAAATCCGAAGTTATCATGAAAGCAAAACCACTTTTCATTGGTTCGATTCCAATCGAATTAGACTCGTGATTTGCCAAAAACGATCAAATTCGATGTTGTCATGAAATCAAAAATCACTTTTCATTGGCTCAATTCCAATCGAATTAGACTAGCTATTTGCCAAAAAGAATAAACCCGAAGTTTTCATGAAATCAAAAACCACCTTCCATTGGCCCGATTCCAATCGAATTAGACAAAAATTTCGCCAAAAACGAACAAACTCGAAGTTATCATGAAATCAAAAACCATTTTCATTGGCTCGATTCCAATCGAATTAGACTAGCTATTCGTAAAAAATAACAAACCCGAAGTTATCATGCAATCAAAAACCACCTTCCATTGGCTCGATTCCAATCAAATTAGACAAAAATTTCGCCAAAAACGAACAAACTCAAAGTTATCACGAAATCAAAAACCCTTTTTCATTGGCTCGATTCCAATCGAATTAGACTGGCAATTTGCCAAAATCGAGAAAACTTGAAGCTATCATGAAATCAAAAATCACTTTTCGTTGGTTCGATTCCAATCGAATTATACAAGCAATTCACCGAAAACGAACGAAGCCGATGTTATCATGAAATCAAAAAAACCACTTTTCATTGGCTCGATTCCAATCGAATTAGACAAGCAATTTG
>NW_019247347.1:1259-1420 GCF_002742605.1 Olea europaea var. sylvestris | reverse complement strand
ATTTTTCGCGACTGTGTCGGAATGGGCTGAAATTTGACTGGTTGATCGGAATGAAAAATCGCGCCAGGGACAATTTCGTCATTATTCTCGACTGTGTCGGAATTGGACAAAATTTGACTGGTTGATCGGAAACAAAAACCGCGCCGGGGGCGATTTCGTCT
>NW_019247347.1:740-994 GCF_002742605.1 Olea europaea var. sylvestris | reverse complement strand
AACAAAAAATCGCGCCGGGGCCAATTTAGTCATTTTTCGCGACTGTGTCGGAATGGGATAAAATTTGACTGGTTGATCGGAACCAAAAAAATCGTACCGGGGACAATTTCGTAATTTTTCTCGACTGTTCGGAACGGGCAAAAATTTGACTGGTTGATCGGAAACAAAAATTGCGCCAGGGGCGATTTCGTCATTTTTCTCGACTGTGTCGAAATGGGCAAAAATTTGACTGGTTGATCGGAAACAAAAACAGA
>NW_019247347.1:0-187 GCF_002742605.1 Olea europaea var. sylvestris | reverse complement strand
AATCCGTTAAAATTTGACTGATTGATCGGAAACAAAAATCGCGCCGGGTACAATTTCGTCATTTTTCGCGACGGTGTCGGAATTCGCTAAAATTTGACAGATTTATCGGAAACAAAAATCGTGCCGGGGGCGATTTCATCATTTTTCGCGACGGTGTCGAAATCGGCTAAAATTTGACTGATTGATC
>NW_019247346.1:0-1420 GCF_002742605.1 Olea europaea var. sylvestris | reverse complement strand
TTAGGGTCGAAGGCCGAAGGGCTTTGGATCAACGTGATAAAGGTAGACGATATGAAAAATGAGCAGTGTGGATTAAAATGGTTATAACTTTTAGTTTGGGTGTCGGATTTTCACCCATGAGTACAATTCGGAATCGTCACAAAATTTCGCACAAGAAAGAAGAGGTTTTCAAAAATTAAATATTCAACCACATATTTAAAAGCCATGCGACCGAATAGGCTGTTACCAAAACAAAACAGAGGCTAACTATTTATTCTATGCAACTGCATAGTACAAACTTCTGGACATACGTGTTTTTAATTTTTGGTAACTTACCTAGTTTCCATAAAATTTGATTCTAATTATTATTTTTCAGCATTTGAAGCATGATTTCCGTCCTAGACAATATTTTTAGGGTTGGTATAAATACTTTCTTATATTGTTTATAAGAACAACTTTTGATATTATTGAGAATTAATTTGAGAGGCAATTCTTGTTTTCCAATCTTTGTTCTTCTTAGAACAATTTTCGAACTTATCAAGGTGCTTTCTTGTGGTGTTTGAAATCCGGGCGTGAGTTTTTGGTTGCGTGATCAAGAGGTCCTTCATTTATTGTTGGGTTGCTTGGTTCGTCATCTTGGGATTCAAATCCATAAACTGGGGTTAATTCTTGGCTTTTCTGGGGTTCAACAATCTTTTGTGGGTTGGTTACTAATCATGCTAACCGGGTTCCCATCAATTGGTATCAGAGCAAAGGCTCCAAATTAATCGAGGTTATACCTTTTTATTATCTTTGAGTCTTTAAATCTTGTTCTTTCTATTTTTCGCATTATTCTTTTGTATCCTACGTTATTGAGTCTCCGATTTCGTATCCTTGTACCCTGTCTTGTTATTGTTGTTATTTGATTCATAGATCCATGAGTCAATCATTAATTCATTAAAACTTGTTATTTGCTAGTAATTAGTTAATCTTCTTGCACAAAAAAAGAGGAAACAAAAGAGAAATTCGAAAATTAAAAAAAAAATGTTGTGCTTTTATTATTTAATTTAGTACCAGCATGTTCATAATTTTCCTTGAGTCATATTTGTGTTGATCCATAAATCTCATTCAACAATTCGTGAATCTTGTTAGCTTTCCATTCAAATTTTCATTTCTATTGTGTCAAATTCCTGTTATTATCATAACTCTTGAACTCATCCGGTTTAGAATTTACAAGGTTAAATCTTGCCGAGTTCACTTTGTTCTTGGAGGTACTTGAATGAAAGCACTGAGTGGTGAAAGATAGAGAGGTGAGATCAATAGAGGGTAAAAGCCTTATCGTGTGATTCCGAGTGAAATATTGGTGACGTAGAAAAATTAATAAATAAATAAATAAATTTAGATTTAGGATGTCTGACAAAGAAGGTTCCAATTCAAGCCGTAACGATAGTCACATTAATGC
>NW_019247345.1:0-1421 GCF_002742605.1 Olea europaea var. sylvestris | reverse complement strand
TTACATTCTCCAACCAGAAAACCACCAAAAAGGGCGGCGGTGTGCATGATTCATATAGAGGACCGAACCTACAATCGCGTTTTCCGATTAAACCAGTAACTTTCCGACGAAATCGACCACATACCCGAAACCAGCAGGTTGAGGTGCCCCTTCCAGTGCGGTACGTGGTGGTGGCGGCGGCGAACTCCGGCGACGGCGCGTGGGCTTCCGGTGATTTCTGGGTGAACTTCCTTCGAGCAGTTTGCTCATTTCAATCCCTTGAACGCACTGACACTGTTTATTTTCTGTTTCAGGTTACACAGAAAAAGTTGGACAATTTTGCCCCTGGTGGATCGACGATTGAAACTGCATATATCTACTAAATTACATTAGGCCAAGATTGCGGTCCTAAAGCAGTAGATTCGCATCTCTCCCGATTATACGGATTCAGACATGTCCGCTCTGGTAAATTGGCTTAACCCGTTAATTTTTCAGCATTAGCGCGTCACCGTGTGGGGTGACAATAGGTTTGGGGTTGTCATTGCTTGGCAATCATTGCTTGTTCTAGAATTAGGATTACGTGCTCTTGATTGTTTTTTGATTGAGTATTTGTTTTGGGTTAAAATCAATTTTGTAATTCTTAGTGACCTAATTACTGTGAGACTAGTTATCTGCTAGACGTATTTTTGCTACATTGTTATTTTTGCTGCATTGTTATTTTCGCTGCTTACTTAATCCGTTAGAAATATCGTGACCTTACCCGTTCGAACATTCCCTTGATCTAAGACTGCGAGTCTTACAAAATCCTGAGAATCTAGAATGGTGTATACTATCTGTGACCCTAGGACTACTGTTTGTGGTTTGACTGTGGTTTGTGCATTTTTTGACTGTTGTGTAAAGATGATAACTCACAACTTTGATTTGAGAATTTTTAATGGAAATGGTGACTTTGCTATTTGGCAACAAAAAATGAAGGGCATTCTAGTCCAACAAAAGGTTTCAAAGGCCATTGAAGGCAATTTTTCAATTGATTTTTCACAAGAACAAAGAGAAGATGCTGATGAGCTTGCTTATACCTCAATTATTTTACACTTGTCTGACGCCGTTTTAAGAAAGGTGGGTAAACTGAAAATCACTAAAGAACTTTGGAAAAAATTAGAAGACTTGTATTTGCTTAAGTCTACACCGAATAAACTTTACCTGCTTGAATGTTTTTTCAGTTTCAAAATGGATCCTTCAAAGGATCTTGATGATAATTTAGATGTGTTTAACAAATTGGTGCAAGATATAGTTAATTGTGAAGAGACTGTGTCCGAAACTTGTAAGGCTATAATTTTGCTCAATGTAATTCATGATTCTTATAAGAAAGTTAAGAACGCCATTAAGTATGGTAGAGACACGCTAACCCCTGGAATTGTCATAGATTCCCTTAGAAGTAAAGA
>NW_019247344.1:0-1421 GCF_002742605.1 Olea europaea var. sylvestris | reverse complement strand
TTAGTTAAAGTAAATCATCACATCAGTTAAGTACAAAAATCCTATCCCTGAGCTACTCTGATTTATCTAGATTGAACTTTTAAATTTTATAATATACTATCCGAACTCATTAAGTTCGAACGAGGAATTCGTTGTCCGTAAAATTCAAATGGACTCCAAGATTGGTGTTCTTCAAGCAAACAACCATCTTGGCGTAAGATATTAAGGGTAAAATCCAATATCGTTTATAGTATAAAAGTACTAACTAGCCCTAGTTCTCCCTGAGTAGAGTCTACAAACGTAAAAACCATGTATACATAGCAAAAACAAATGTATTGTTTTAGCCAAATTTGAATATATCAGTTGAGTCATATAAGAACTGTAAATGTGCTGTCTTATGGTCGATTTGTAAACATTGACACTACAAAACTGATCCCAACACAATGGAATCAATGCATACTACTATGATACACAGAACCTTTGCAAAGGCAGGAAAAATTTACTAAGATGAAAAACATGTGAAATGCAAGAAATGAGGACTGGATATATAATGTAATATTAGTATACAACATTATTCCTATCTAACTTCTGGCAGAGTAATGGTCATTTCATATGATGAGTTGGCTGCATTTCCTCTAGTAGAATTTTTGGCATGAAATACATCTCTTTCTGTGAAAAAAAACCAAGTTGTTTAGCTTCAGGCAACAAGCATTCATTCCCCAATATAAAAACTACTATAGACATGGTTGGTGCATCTCCTGGACATTTTTGCACAAAAAGCAGACCTACATGAATTGATCATAGCACTTTGTTCAAGTATTGTGAATTAGCTGGACAAGTATCGACTAATTCGTGTGACCTTTGTTCTTTGTAAAGTAGTCATGCCTGTATAAATTGGATTTGGCTAAGAGGAACTTAATTTATAAAAATATTAATTATAGATATAAAACACACATCAATACATGTAAGACAAAAATGCTTACATGTCCAAGAAGGATGTGATGGTGATCACTATGCGAAAATCCCTAGCTTTTCTTTCCAACCACAATTTCTAGCACTAAAATACCAAAACTAAATACATCTGATTTTAACGAGAATAGGCTTTCCAATACATATTTTGGAGACATGTATCCGCTGCATGAAAGCGTAAATAAGAAATAATGTTATACATAATGGAAAAGCATTAGAATATATTATTGCATAAAGATTGATTCTTACTATGTTCCAACAACCCGACCAGTCTTAGCTCCAGTCTCATTCCCTCCAAAACTTCTAGCTAGGTCGAAATCTGATATCTTTGGATTCATGTGAGTATCTAGCGATATGTTGCTTGCTTTGAGGTCTCTATAGATAATTCTTATCCAAGAATCTTGTTGAAGATACATTATCCCCCTAGCAACACCATTAATGATATGGAAGCGCTTGGGCCAATCTAGTAACAT
>NW_019247343.1:0-1421 GCF_002742605.1 Olea europaea var. sylvestris | reverse complement strand
TTTCTTCCTCTATAACTTTAGTGGATTAATTAAAAGGGGTTCATTACGTTGGTTTATGAATTTTACTGCCTTGATTTCCTGACCATGGTGTTGCATTATGTGCTCACTCAGGAATCTCCCCTGGAAATAACTCAGTTGCTGGCTTTCATGGTTCACCGGAGACAAATGCGCAACCAGAGAGTGGTTTCATTATGGTTCATGACCACCAAAATATATTCGTTCACAACACGTCATCATTTGGTTCTGGTTCTCCCAAGTACGTTTATTTCTCCCTCCTTGCATGTTTGGCTAAGCTTATAAGTTATGATTAAGAAGCGTTCTTCATCAAACATGTTTGAGGTTTTTAAGAAAAGTCACTTCTTGGATTTTCACTACAGAATCTTTTTCTTTTTAATGTTTAGCCAAACATGTTAATCTCTCAAGAAATCGATGTCCTCCAATCTTACTTGTAAATTTCTCTAATGGAATTTCCATTGTATTTTATTTTGTAGTATGGTGGAACTGGTATTGGAATTGATTTAAACATGCACAGCGGAATTTAACAAATTTCAATTCCTATTCAGGATTCAGCTTTGTATTTAGATAAAAACTGTGATGAGAAATATACCTTTTGTGTGATTTGCAAACTCTTTCGCGTTATTCCTTTCCAGCAGCTTGAATCTGCCTCCCACAGCTGTCCAATTGTGCAGCCTCCAATGAAATCCACACAGAGAGAAAACAGCAACTGCTAGGGTTTCTTTCTTGTGCTAGCAAGAACAATAAATAACTTAATGGACCTCAAACCCTAGCTGCATATATATATAAACCCAAACGAACCCGGCCCGGTCCGGTCCAATATTTAATTAATCCAATTAATCAAACCCGGTCCGTGAATTAATTAATCCAATTAATTAATTCGGGATTATAAATAAGAAATTCAATTAATTAATTTATCCAACGATTGTTAAATTAATCAATTAACAATTTGCAGTCTTCCAATTCTCTTTTGTGTGCGACCCATTAGGTTCCCCGACCACGATGCCTAACGTCGTGAAATATTATTTTGATCTAATCAAAATCGATAAATTAATACACCCTTTTAATTTATCGTCAATTCACATTCGCCGTCCCTGATTGACATCTAGCAATATGTCAGGGCAATACATGTGACGGAAAATGTCACGTTGTATGACAAAACCAAAATCGTTCGTTTATCATGGAACTATTATCCCTTCGTCAATACGATCCGATCAATTACGAGATATGGAATTGTGTCAATCTCGATCATCGATCGTATCTTTCATTCCACTATTAAGTCAATATAAATCGAAAACTCCTTTTCGACTTATGAGTACCTTAGCCAAGGATTTCATCATCGACTTAATTGAATGAAACGCAGATCATCTCCTACTATCTAAGAGTGACGAATCCTTTATTGATCA
>NW_019247342.1:156409-157605 GCF_002742605.1 Olea europaea var. sylvestris | reverse complement strand
ACTTTTTATTCACCTATTCAATTAATTTTTATCAGAGTTGGCTGAAAATTGATTTTTTATTTAAACTAATAAGGGGCAAAATATCTAAAAGAGACCCCTTTTCCGTTGACTATTACAAAGGCCTCAAAATATTCAGCATATAATATAGTAATATTCTACACAGGAACAAGAATCTAATATGAATTTTGCTATTCGAACGGGTAGTCAACACGCCGTTTTGGCAGCCAAGGGATAAATTCGACGCGTATTAAGTATCTCAAAATTGAACTATCCATAAAATTCAAAGAGAAAGAAGAGAATTACATACATCAGATTCAGGATTTTTTGATCAAGTAATTTCTTGATGGATTTACCATGACTAAATCCAAAAGTAAATCCAAAGGCTTCATAAAAAAAATCATCAAAATATTCAAATTTTGGCCGACTCAAGGTAAGATTCTTGTTCATACAATTCTCAATTATGTGCATTATCCCTCCTGTTTCTTGATCTTATCTTTAATTTGCTTGTGTTTTGCTTTTTTATTGGCATTACGGGATGTTACTGATCGTTCAATTAAAAAGGAGAAAACGTAGAGGATTTGGAGAAAATTGCAGCACAAGAACAAAAGCAGTTTCCTTTCGAGATCCTTGTTGCAGCAACCAAAAAATTTCATCATACGCAAAAGCTTGGGGAAGGAGGCTTTGGTCCTGTATACAAGGTAAGCCGTAAACTTGTGGGCTTTTGAATTTTTCCTAATCAAAGAAAAAAATTAGAAGGTTTGACTTCTTATGAATTGGGTAGGTGTAAGAACTCATGAATTGATGAAATTATGTGAAAATTCTGAATAAAAAACTTGATTTTGTATAATGGGTATCTGGAATTTTATAGGGAAAATTAGATGATGGTAGAGAAATAGCTGTCAAGAAGTTATCTAACAGCTCAGGTCAGGGAAAGAAAGAGTTTCAGAATGAGGCGAAATTGTTGGCACGTGTGCAACACAGAAATGTAGTGAATTTACTCGGGTACTGCGTGCACGGTGCAGAGAAGCTGCTTGTTTATGAGTATGTGGTCAATGAGAGCATTGACAAGATTCTTTTCAGTAAGTTCTGCAATGCCTGTAAGATTTGCATTTTTTTTCAGTTCCTGTGATTATCCTTGTCATGGTCATGGCAATTGAACTGTATATTATTAATGATTAGCAGAAACTCGATTGAGT
>NW_019247342.1:145762-146917 GCF_002742605.1 Olea europaea var. sylvestris | reverse complement strand
GGTGAATCGAATTCTCGTTCCTTTGGCTCTACGACTAATACAAAGAGTGCCACAGCCACAGCTAGCACGTCGGGTCTCAAGAGCCCCATATATGATCCTCATGGAAAACGCCCTGTACAAGATTAGGCTTCTTAACATATAAGAATATTCTTTCACGAGTGTATAGTTTGGCATTAGTTTGCTGTTCAGTACTGATTTTGTTGTCATTGAGTGAGGGTTAAAAGGATCCGTGCTTCTGAGTATTCATAGATTCATCTAGTGTACTTGTGTACAGAGACAAATGAAAGTTTGAAAAAAAAAAAATACACTTGGTTTGCTGTTCAATACCGCATTGTTTTAGTCCTCGAAATTGTGTGGTTTCTATAGAGCTTGCAATGGCTACTTCATCACCTACTCACAAGCCATTGGCATCAACTCTTCGTGGCATAACAAGTTAACAATACCAGATTGATTTAATCTCGTGTCCCAGATTTTCACTTCCTAATAAGCCATATTTTTCATATTAGTCCTGAGCATGATGAGTTATGGTGTCCAGTGGAAGATTTGCTTGCTAAGGATTACATTCGTGAAAGTTTGAGTCCGTGTGCTGTGCCTGTGTTGTTGGTACTGAGGAAAGATGTCTCTGGCGCATGTATATTGATAGTCATATAATCAATAAAATAACAGTTCGCTGCAGATTCCCTATGCCCATATTGGTTGACTCAGTTGAGCGGCGCATCTACTTTTAGCAAACTGGACATCAAAAGCAGTCACTAGATTAGAACCCGACCTGATGAAGAATGCAAAACTGCATTTAAAACACGAGAAGGGATTTATGAATGGTTGGTTATGCCATTCGGCTTGTTCAATGCATCTAGGTCCTTCTCCACGATATGTTTTATGCTGCAACAACTATATGTATTTTCCTTGCTAATCGTGTTCTGTTTCTAATGATTATAATTCCACAAGCCGTTTTAGCCGTGGATAATTCTAAGGCACCGTAAAAGCCTGACCACTTGGATTAGGATTTTAATTACTATCTCAGATAAGGATTTTTACTATGATAGTTTGAATTTTCCTTATAGAATAGGATTTTATCATTTGGGTCTTTTCATTTTGTTTCACTCCCTTTTTTTTTTTTTTTTTTTTTTTTTTTTTTTTTTTTTTTTTTTTTTG